>NW_026732325.1:0-205000 GCF_028476545.2 Physella acuta
CAGGGTCACATTTCTGAATGGCAAAGATCAAGGTCAGGGCAACCAGGGACTTCTGACCGCCAGAAAGCTGTTGCATGTCTCGCATTTCGGCTTTATTTCCGGTAAATGAAACCTACAAAAAAGAAAATTTGGTTTCAATCAAAAGTTTTAAGTGATACTGCTTGAATTAATTTTAGTCTCTATTTTGTTCTTCCAACATTAAACAGAACCAATATCAAACCTTAATTCCAACTCCTGTAAACTGTTCTACCAAGGGGATGTCAGCTTCAGCACCCTAAAAATGATACATTTTTTTTACTTCAACATTCTATGCACGCACAACAAGAAGTAATTTTATTCTTGTGTAAGACATTTTAAACTATCTGATTTAAAATGGCTAGAAAAATGTACTACACAAAAACATAATCTAGAAGTAAATTTTAAACTATCTGACTTAAACCTTTGAACAGTCTAAAAACATATACTAAACAATAACTTACATCTCCTTCAACTTCGCCTTTTTTCATGACCAGAACACCATGACCTTGTGGTACCAGTTTCTTAAAGATTTCACTGAAGTATCGAGATACCTGTGATAAGGAGCAAACAGATATAGTTCATCTTAGTAGTTTTTAAAAGCTAAATTTAGGCGAATAAAGTTTATATCAATATTTTGGTCAATACTTAGTGGCTACAAACCTGTTTAAAGGTCAACTGAATGGCTTCATATTTTCTGTGGTCAAGGGCATTCATCAAATCTATTATAGACTGGGGAAAGATTGAATTAAAACAAAGTTATCATTTGAGCAAAATGGAATGTCTGAGTAGCTAACTGTGTCCTGACCATCTAACTTAATCTGACCAGTGTCCTAACCTTAAGTCAGACATATCCATGTGACCTGTCTATACTCAATATCTGACCTTACTAATGTGGCAATCTGACCTGTTTGTAGTGACCATCTAGCATAACTATGAGACTGGCATGTCCTAAATATCTGACCACTTGTCCCAACTGCCCTATCTATCTGAGCTGACTGGCCTAACTATCTGAGCTGACTGCCCTAACTATCTGAGCTGACTGCCCTAACTATCTGAACTGACTGCCCTAACTATCTGAACTGACTGCCCTAACTATCTGAACTGACTGCCCTAACTATCTGAGCTGACTGCCCTAACTATCTGAGATGACTGGCCTACCTGCTGAGCACTGTCCAGTTCCTCTTTTCTTTTCATAAGCTTCTCCTTTTGGTCAGAGAAATTGACAAATTGATCCAAAGCTTTTTTGTTGACATGGCTGTAGCGTTTCAACTGTTGGTTACAACTTTCTAGCTTCTTGAATAACTGGAAAAGTAAATTACATTTTTATAATGAAATTTAAATGAAAAATTAATCTACAAGGTAAATCGGGTGTGTAAAAAAACAAATCAAGTTAAAATCAAAATTCTTTTGACTTGCCTGCTTTAAATTCATATTTTGATATTTTTCAAATGCATCTGATGGAAGTGAGCCTAATTCACGAATCTTTTTCATACAATCTTCTTTCTGTTAAAAAGAGATTTATAAAATTAAAAAATATTGTATGTTTATCACTAAAGCAATTATGTGTTTCTTAATCAATAAATATAAATACTAATTTAATTGATTTTCAAAATCAATGGAAAAAAAACCCAACTTTATTGGGTATTGTTACATTAGCCAAGATTACTTTATCATAATGTTTAATAGCATATGATTTTAGCTTAATATAACAAGAAATATCTAATATAGATGAAAAAAAAATAATCAAACTAACCTTTTTAATAAGTAAACTTTGTTTTTGTGATATTTTATCTAATTCTTTGGCATCTTCTCCAATTTTTTCTTGAATATCTCGTTCCTTACCCTTAAAATATAAAAAATGTTCATGAGAAAAATTACAACACAAATTTTAAATGGCAAAGAAAGAATATGAAAAGCCAGTATAGTTTTTTTTTTGCCTTAAAAAATTATTTACCCTCCATAACTCTAATTGCGTTTGTAACTGTTTCTGTTCTTTATTTAACTTTTCTATGCTACTGTCAGTTTCTGTAAAAAAATAAAACATTTTAAAAAGGTGTAAAAAAAACAAAACAACATAAGGAACAGCTTATCTTAAAGCAAGAAATCTTAACATTTTATAATGAGAATGAATTCATACCAGTAGTTTGTGCTTCAAGCTCTGCTACACGTTTTTCCACTTCAATTTTTTCAGCTTTGTATCCACTTAACCGTTTGTCTTGCTCCTCTAAGCTTACTTCCCTTAAATCCTGTTGAAGTCTTTCTCGTTTCTTTGTCAGGTTGTTGTTGAGAATATTTTCTAATTTATTTTTCTCTGTCTCAAGCTGTGTAACAGAACAAAAAAAAACATTAATTGAAACATACATACATACAATACACGTATACTAATTTTCGGGGAATCTGCTTTTCAGATCATTTAGATCAGGGGTCTCCAAACTTTTCAACCCGAGGGCCGTGTTAACTATCAAATATCAGTTCGGGGGCCAGTTTCTTCCGGGCATCTCTTTGGGGTGCCTGAGCCCCCCCCCCCCACCTAAGAACATATACCCTTTTTCCCTACGCCCCAAAGAAATATAAATTATACAGAAATATGTATAAATTTCAGCGACTCATCCAACGCAATTGAGAAATGGCGAAACTTGCATGCATTTTTTCACCGTTTGAGTCACAATGTTTTCATCAATGTCTGCAACACGGCGGGCAATGGTATTTGCACCCAAAGCTACATTTTCAAATCGTTTTGAATTTTCTTTTAAAGTTCCTCAGCGACCTTCAACAAACATTTTTCCGTGGACAAAAATATCTCCGCGGGCCGGAAGAGAGGTCCTTGCGGGCCGCATCCGGCCCGCGGGCCGTAGTTTGGAGACCCCTGATTTAGATCATTACTAGTGTATCTATTTTTTAAAAGACGGTCTATTTACAATACAATTTGGTAAAATCTTTATGAGAATAAAAGTAAGTAAAGTTCCCCATTGAACCTAGCAGTTCATAGAGGAAATGAAGTAGGGTTCATCTATTCTTAGCCTACGGCATATGAAAGGATCAGCACAATTCCCAGAAACCATTACTTTCTGTAATGCCAGTCAGGTTCTCATTAGAACTGAGTGGACTTAGAAATGTCCTACAAACTAAACAAGATTTAAACTTGAAACTTTCAGGCTGCAGTCAAGCGCTTTACTGCCTGACACCCCGCCCTATTTTATGAGCAGAAACTCACCTTAATTCTCTCCTGCCAAGCTTGCCTGTTCTCTTGGGTGAGTTTATTAATTTGATCATTGAGAAAGTCAACTTGTCGCTGGTCTTCAACACTCAGTTGTGATTGCAGTTCTGTACCCAGCTCTTCTTTTAGTGCTTCTGCCTGGCCTTTCATTGCTTGTAAACTAGACTCCAGACTAGCAACACTCTTGCCCTAAAAATAATTTGTATAAGAAAATATTACTTTTAAAATTATTCATGGATAGTTATCAAACAAACAATGACATAATTGTGGTTGTTATTGAAATAAAACCACATACCTTAAAAAGAAATCTATCTTTGATACAGAAATGAGACTTACCCTTGAAGGCTGTGTGTTTTGTAAACTGGATAACTCCTCTTTCTTTAATCTCAGATCTGCTTGAACTTTTTCATATGCATCTCTGGAAAACAAAAATATTATGAAACTACTGTACTGATTCTTTAATCGACCAGAAAAAATATGTTTTAAAAAATGCTACAGTATCTCACTTGTTTTTGCTGTTTTTAGTCTCTAGTTTTTGCATCTCAGACAACAGGTTGGTTATATACTGCTCCACCTTCTCCAGCTCCACCCTGTGACTCTGATACTCCATTTCTTGGGCCTGCTTCGCCTCTGTTAATTCCATTTTACTTTTTTGCAGGTCAAGCCTCGACCGCCTTGTGTCATAATAGCCTCCTGTTAGTGCTCCTCTGCGGCTAACTTGGTCACCTAAAAATTACAAGAAAAGAAACAAAATAAAAATCATAACAGAACCACTTTTTGTAGATGCTGAAACCACATGCTTATATAAAGGAGATCCCACCTTCTAAGGTGATGCAGTCAAGGTTTTGTGTTCTGGCAAACTGAGTGGCAACTTCCATGTTTCTGGCTATCAAAGTTTTACCAAACACGTGTTTCATTGCTGGGTCAAACATTCTGTCAAACTGAAGTTTTTTTATCATGGCCACTGCATCCTGTAATAGAAGCAGCAAAATGAGCAGCTAAAAAAACACAACTACTCTACTTACGTAATTTTACCTAAATGTTTGTTAACCTTTAAGAAATGTCTCAATTAACTCAAATAATCTATTCTAAAGTTTGTAGAATACTTGTAAAACTTACTGAAGTATCTGGGTAAGGGGTGTCTCTATTCTCCAGCCTGTTTAAGGGCATGAACGTCACCTCACCAGGTAAATGGAGCCTATTCATTTCTTTCAGCAGTATGGTACCAGTGCGATCTGTATCAACAATGTGGTGGAACAGCCTGGAAGAAATAAGAAAAAAAAAAATTAAAACATCAACACTATTGAATTATTAAATAATACAGAGTTTATAATTAGCTTCTTTGATTTTAATTAACAAATGTCAATTGTTTAAACAATTGGCAGATCCCTAGTGCCAATTGAACTATGTCTAGTTTCAAATTGTAAATAATCCCATGCAGCCAGCCATTGGTAAAATAATGTTTATTTTAAAAGAAAACTTTTCAATATGATTGATAATGCATCCCTATTTATAATTTAAGGCTAAAAATTAGAGAGCTTTTTTAAATAAAAAATAAAAATTTTCTCTATCTAACAGTAAAATATATTTTAAATGGCAGGAACGTACCGGGAACCAGCTGTAACTTCAACACAAGTGTAGTAGACTTTCTCACACTCAAAGGCTTCAATTAGTAAACCATGATAACCATCAATGACTTCTGGGTATTTATTTTGTTCCCTAAATGATTGAAGAACTTTTTGTATACTGTCGATGCCATTCAGCATACCCTAAGAAAAAAAATATGCAGAGTAATACAGAGAAAATATGAAATAATGTGTACACAAAAACACCTATAACATAGAGTTACTCATTTTCAAATGGAATTTTATTTTACCTTCCCAGTTAAAGAACGCAGACCCTGCAGTCTTTTGTTCAGTTCTTCTGTTGTAGTAGTTAGCTGCTGCTGAAGGGAGTTTTCTTGGCGCCACAGAGTGCTATGGTTAAAAAATTAGATGATGTTACAAAGATCAGTATATTACCCTGGTGACAAAATAAATGGGATAGAATTCATAGGTTGATTTGAGTTCAGTCATCTTAACTTTCCTGGACTCAACCCATTTGAGCTGAGTGGTCAGGAATGTCCAGGCACAATCAAAATGTCAAGCTCAAAGTGACAAACTCTACTTCATCTACTAAGTCTCTGTCAGACTTGTTTTACAAGTAAAAAAATTTTTTAAACTAGTTAACAGCTTGTAAATTTATAAAACAGCTTGAATTTTATTTGAAAATGATGGTTAGTTTCACAATGGCAAGTCTAATTTATAAAGCAAATAAAGCACATTATTTGCAATTTTTAAAAAATGGTGTATGTAAATTAATTAAAATATTTAATGAATTCACCAAAACTTACTTCCTGGTGTTTTGTTGTGTGTCCTTATCTGCCTTCATTTCAGCAAATTTACGATTATTTTCCTCAATACCCTGCTTTCTGTTTTCCAAGTCCTTTTCAAGTTCCTACAAAAAATGTATTAAGTCATAATGATAAGTTATGTTCATAATACAACTAAATTAAAACATTCTTGTACAATCACCAGAAGAATAAAAAAAAAGCATGCAATAATTCAGCAATATTAAATCGCAACTTACGCCGATCTCTCTTTGGAGATTTGCTGTTTGGCCTTGACCTTGCTGCTGAGCATCTCGCAATCTACTTATCTGAAATTCAGAAAAGTTTGATTTAAAATGAACATAATATAAGCCAGGAAACAGATCTAATTCCCAAAGTAACAAAGGACATATTATAATCAAATTTGTTGCTTAACAAACCAGGAATAAAAAATAAAAAAACACAATTAATAGCACAAACACATTCAAAATTAAGTTACCTACACTTTCTAAACCGGACAAAAATTTACATCTATGCCATGTAATCTAAAATTCCACAATATCAACAACAAAATATACCAATTTATTGCTAATTGCAGTTCATTGCTAAACTAAAACCTGTGGTTTTTAAGTATAAAAGTATGTCCTGAACTGACCTGCTCTTCCTTATCTTTAATTGCTTTATTCAAAGACTTCAGTTCTTTTTTAATCCAATTATCTCTGTCTTCACGAGACTGAAAGTGACTTCCCCTGCCTTGCTTGGCATAAAGTTCTTTCCTTTTCTGATCTGCTTCTGCAAGTCTGAACCAACATACATACCATATAGTAAATAACTTTTTTAGCTACATTGAAACTTCATTTTAAAATACCTAAAAAGATAGATGCTGACATTTTAAGTCAGTTTTTGAGTAAGTTAAAATCACAACCAACATAAACAAATATACAAATTTTAAGAAAATTTATACCTTGTAGAACACATTTCTTCATTATCAAGTTTGTTTTGATACTCTTGGCAAATCAAATCATACTGTGCTTGGGTATTTTTAATTTTTTCATTGACTTTTGCCAATTCTGCTTCTGTTTTCGCCTAGTGAATATAGACAGTGTTTAAAGGACTGGACTTTAAGAATTAAAATATGAATTGTAATGTGTAATCAAATTCACTTTTAATTAATCTTCTATATATTATACTCAAAATTATTGACCAAGGGGAAACAATTATTAAAGACAATTACAAGTTAAAGAACAGAAGCATTTTTGACTCATTTGTGATAAATAGCTGCAAATCTGATTTTAAGGCTTATGATGACTAGCTATGTCATAAAACTGTTCTGTAACTAACTAAATGTAAACTGCAGCTAAACTAAGACTATCATAATGTCTTTGCAAGTAAAATTACTGGAAAGGCAATTGAGAATGAATTGGAATGTCCTTGTTGCAGCCTTATGTCACAGCAGAATGACAAGCAAATCTAGTCTAAACTTGCATTGTGACAAGACTAATCACATACAAATCACAGGATTTGTTACCTTGGTGTTTTGATTTCCTCTTTGATCTTCAACTATGTCTCTGATGCTCAACTCTAGCTTAGAGTTTTTCTTGGTCAGTTCATGGTATTCTGCAGACAGACTTTCCTTTTCCTCAAGTGATGCCTGCATTCTGGCTTTTAGCTCTTTCAAATCTTTGTTGATGGTCTGCATGAAAATTATTAGCATTGACACAAACAGTTACTACAATACACATTTCTATGCATAATAATGTTCCGGTAGTCACTGTCAATGTTATAAAACCAAATAAATACCCTCTATTACTTACTTTGACTTTATCGTTTGCTGCAGTTAATTCATCACGCAAGGCTGTAGAGTTAGCCCCACTATTGTCTCGTTTAGATTGTAGCTAAAAAAAAATTGAAAATATATTTTGATACATATAAGCAAAGTGAAATATTACACTTATAAGATTACAAAGAATTTTTTTTGAGCTCTATTACCTCATCTAATTTCTTGCGAGTGTCTTTAAGCTCATGATCATGAATTGTGTATTCTAATGATCTGAAATAAAGCAATGCATTTTGTTGTCAGGTAAAAATTTCAAATTTAGATTTGAGAATGCATTTAAAAATACAACACAAAGCTTAAATAAGGAATAGCAGGTCAAATTGTAATAATTTTATTTTCAGTATTTATCTCTAATTAGTGTATGACAAATATATTAAGACAAAATACCTCCTCATTTTATCCCACTTCTGATATTCTTTAAGTTCTTCCTTTTCACCTTCTAATGTGTTTAGTCTTTCTTCAATGTACTTCAGAAGATCATTTATTTTCTCTCTTTTCCCATCTAATTGAATATACAAAAACAACACATTTACTATTGTAGTTACAATTTGAATAATAACAAAAAAATCTAAAAGCAGAAAGTTACCTGTTTCAGTCAATATCCCATTACTTTCTTCTTTACGCTCATCATACACTTTGGTACCAGCTACTTCTCTTAGAAGTTTGAGTCGTTGAGAATCTGGAGCAGTAGCCATTTGATTGATCTAAAGAAAAGACATAAAAACTCTTATAAAGATTTAAAAAAACTGAATGAATTAAATTATAATACAGAGTAGTAGGGTTCGATATTTAGTTTTGAGATTGATTCCCATATGCTGATTATCTGGGATAAGGGAAAGTAAAGGTAGCGTCATTTTTTGAGGTTAAACAACAACAGGTAAACTCAATTGAATATACCCTATGGAGTCAATGATCTCAAGGGCAATTATTTAAAGCAGCTATTTACCTTTCCTTGCTTGACAATGTAGTATGGATTACTACGAGAAAATCCAGCACTCTCAAGCAGATTCATGACATCAGATTTACTAGAGCCAAAATGGAAAAAAAAAAAACAATTATAATAAAAAAACTGTTTAGAATATTTCCTTGCCGGGATACAATCAAGATGATTATGTGGTAAACAATGTTATTAAAATTTAGCCACCTTTAAACTATTTTTATTATGCAGGATAATACTTACGTAACCATTTTTTTGTCTAAGAAATACTGATCTTTCTTTGAACCGATAACACGCCTCAGGACAACTTCATCCTTTTCAATCTGCGAGGGAAAAAAATAATTAAATTACATGTTTTATATTATAAAACTTACAGAAACAAACTCATGTTAATTTCTTTTAAAACTACAGACTTACCGGAATTCTGTTATCTGAGTTGTCAAAGATAATTTCCACAAAAGCACTGATTACTCTTGGGCCTGTGCCTTCATGCAACAGAGCCTGGCGTTGGTCTGGTCTCATGTGACTGAACTCATCAGACAACACAAACTGTATGGCTGTAAATACAAATTTGAAAAAAAATCTTATTTTATTGTATACAATTTTTACTAGGTAATAATTGTAATAATTTAAATAATAAAGCAGATATTAACTAATGTAGATTTTAATATAAAAAAAAAAAGAACATGTTGTGAAAGACAAAAATAATATCACTACTCACCATAAAAGAAATTACTTTTGCCTGAGCCATTTCTTCCAACTAAAATAAATAATGAATTCATGAAGGAAAAATGTAAAAAAAAAAAAAAAAAAAGTAACAACACGGAAAACTCTGAAAACAGCCAATAAAAAATTAAAGGATGTCACTAAAAGACAGTTAAATTTTGTTATTGTTCTGTTATCTATGTACCAATTGCTTGTTTTGATAGCGTCTTAAAACTAGGCAAAATCTAAGCACAATTATTGTTTTTTATATGACGTACTTTTTTTTTTACATAAATTAAGTTTATACTTACCAATAACATTATGTTTAGGACTGAATGGCTCTACAACAGTTTGATCTCGATAACTTCGGAAGCCTTGAATAATAACCTATTAAATAAAACAAAGTAAAAGGATCAGACCTTGAGTGTTTTTACATGAATGTCAATAATTAACAGCAGACTTTTTACTGCTTAATTGCTATTTAAAAAAAATGTCAGATAGATTCTACTTATGTCTGATATTTAAAATTATAAATAATTTAATTCAAACAGAAACTTTTAGAGTTTTCTATATATGCTTCAGCTTTTGAAATTTTAAAAACTATTTTAATGTACTTGGTATGTTGTTATAGTTTATTACTGTGGTCTGAACAGCCTTATAAATTGAATGAGCAAATTGACTTAAGTCCTGAATAAAATAATCAATATATAAAAACATCATTGAAAAAGAAAGAAAGAATAAAAACTATCAATTAAATTATTAATTTTCTGAAAAAATAATAATGCACCTCTATTTATATAACAACAAAGCAAGGTTAAGGGTCAAAGTGAGGCCATGATAGTCAAGACTTAGTACGCCAGTTTAATATGTCATAGCATGAATTGTGATGTGACTTTTATTCCCAAGCAATAACAATTACACACTTCAGGTCACAGTGAGTTCACACAATAGCTGAGAAAATATTGTCTGCAATAAAATTTTGCAGGTACCCCCCCCCCAAGCAATAACAAATACGTACTTGGGGCTACAGTGAGTTCACACTAGTGACTGTAGTTACAAGGAAGGGTGGGTTATCATTAAGATTAAGACTAACTTTAATCGTCATTTCAAAAACAGACAGGAAAGTGAAAAAATACTGTTCTTGAATCCTGGGTATCCTGGAAAAGTGGCGCACTGTCTCTGTACATGATAAATGACAGTTGTAAAAAGCACTATGAACAGCTAAAATAACTAAAGTGATGCATAGTCCATAATTAGTAACTATGAAATGACTATGCAGAGCAAACTGCATGCCACACCATACTCCTGACACAATCACAATAACTTTTGTTATTGTAGGAAATTTTTCCCAGTCGTAGTTGAGGAACAGACTAAATATTTTCGAAGTGACTACTCGTAAGAAGATTTTTCTCCCCAACGTCTCCACTTAGTCGGCAAAAGATACCTCTGCGCATGCGCAGTGACCTATGGCTAGGGTTAGAATGAGGATTAGGGGTAGGATTAGGGTTAGAGTTGGTGTTAGGGTTCTGCGGCTGTAAACACATGCATGCGCAGTACCATCGAAAACATCGCCGCGAAGGCAAGTCGTAGTTTCTCTCATTGTGCATGCGTATCTTATTCCGGCTAGCATCAGCCAAATTTTTAAAAATAATACTAAATAGGTAGGAAATATGGCTATTTACAACCAACTGGAAATAGCCTTGACCAAAAAAACTGACTAACTTCAGGGTTCATCATTTTTAATTTTAAAAATGTGTAGGTCTAGGAGTCTAGGGTTAGGCTTTGTCAATTTAAAAAAAAAATTCTTGTTTCTAGAGTAAAGTTCCACGCGCGGTTAAAACACCGGTGCGGCCATAGCCTGTTTATCACTTTGTACAATATTTGTTTGGATGTTTTATACGAAACTACCGATATCTGCTGTAAACCTGTCCATTTCTCAATATTTCCAGGTCAAATTCTTTTGTTTTTCTCTTGTTGGAAGTCGAGTTTTTAAATTTTAAAGTTTCGAGGTATGACGTCGTAGGCGATTCTAGTTCCCCCTATGAAAAACACTAGGTCCCGGGTGAGATGAATAAAACCAACCAATCAAAGGTTTTTATAACTAGGTTAACTATAAATAGCTTCTATAATATGTGCGGGACACTGTACATACGATAGATAAGGCTAATAAAGCAACCTGAGAGGTGGATAGGGTGGCCGCAGCTTGGGTGTCGATTACGGTGGTTTCACATCGCTGCGTAACCAACGACTTGAGCTAGACTAGCCTAGTTCTAGATGCTCTATATTTCAAGCTAAGCCTGGAATCTGCATAATTTCTATTTTTTTCTGTTGTTTTAAATTATTTCGATCATCTACTTCTTCTAAATCTAGTTTGTGTCTCTACATACAAGCATATCTAAGCAAATGTTACGTTATGTCTTGTTAGTGATTGTTACGTCCCTTTGTTATGATTATTATAGTTGCGTCCCTTGAGTCATCACTGGGTCAACTTTTAATGTGTCGTTAATTAATTTAATTAGGCCTAACATGTTTTTTTATTTGGTTTTGCAATCTATTAATTAATAATACAATCAACAACACGTTTAAAAGTGTAAAATATTTATTTTAGTTATTAAAATTTGATTAAAACGTATAAAATACGATTGTTACGCTAGCCAGTCCAGGTGGCAGCAGGAAAAAAAAAGAGGGGAAAAATATCGCAAGTAGCACTTCACTAAAACATGAATCTCAAATTCTATGCGTAGGAACATAAAATGATTGATACATATTAAGAGTAGAATGGCAGAGGAATAATATAGAGGAGTTTACACTTTTCGGACACACACCAAAAATTACGTAGGAGCGAACACTTCGTCGGTTTTTGGCTCATAGAAACTTTAATTAGCATGTCTCACGCGAAACCACGGCGCCTGCACGTAAACTGTTCATTTATGAACACTTCCGTGTCAAGTACTTCCGTTTCCTTTCTCAAGAATTATTTTTAGAAATTTTTTAACGTTGCATGGTACGCACATTTCTATTTTTACACCAGCCGGATGAAGTGACCTAGGGTTGGACTTAGGGGCAAAACTTGAACCAATCAATGCTTAGCTAAAAGGTTACACTATAAATAGCTTCTATATATGTATGGAACATCGTAAATGTCAAGGTTAATGGGTTTTTTTGTGCTTGAACAATAAAAAAGGGGTGTTCGCTAACTTATTTGGCCTTACATGGGAGCAGACAGCAACACAAAAATATTATTAAATAAGAATTTAGAGCATAAAAGGGGCTGGTTATTGAAGGGAAAGGGTCAAAATAAGGTCAAGAAGGCAGTGGAATGCGAAAGAGGAGGGGGAATCATGTGACCTGGCTTGCTTAGCAGCGTACTGCGCGAGCCGCAATGGCTGAATGGGATGAACTTTGGGAGTGTGGGAAAAAGGTTTTATACTATTAAAATTACCTCACAAACAATCAATAACACAATATAAATGCATATAATATATGTTTTTATTCATTAAATTGACTTTAAATTATTCTAAATGAACAAAAAGTGCTATGTCAGATGACGGGTAAAGGTGTCCGAACACATGTAAAACTGTATTACATGTGTTCGAACACACGTTAAGACCCCCCAGTCACTATAACAAGAATAGCTTAAGTTCTATGCGTATGAATACAAAATGACACACACATTATTAAAGTAGAATGGTTGCGGATAGATATGATACTTTTTTTTGTTTTCTATGTTAAGCGGTTACTGAATGAGACTGCATGGAATTTTTACGTTGCGTTTTTTCGCTATGTGTGTCCGAAAAGTGTAAGCTCCTCTAGTACTTTGAGTTTGTTTCTGTGTTAAACGTTTACAAAATAACGCCCGATAAAAGTTGGGAGTTTGCTATGAGACTATGTGAATGTGTGATCGGCTGTGGAACTTCACTAATAGGCATTTCGACTTCCGCTGTTACGATTCGGTACGACCACATCCTGACTTTTTCACCGTACTTGTTGAAATTCGCCATTTTTTAACATGTTAATTCTCGCCATCGGAATCGAAGAATAAAATGTATTCGATATGAATATTTGAGTTGAATTTCATCTTTTATACATACTAATAAATGAATTAGCTCCCGTTTTACATTGTCCGATACCGAAAGCGATCACAGATAATAGCAAATATTTGTCGAAATGCCGACGCTACTGAACTGGCGCATTGACAACTAAATTTCAGATATAAATAATCCTCTAAATTGTATGACAATAGGCTTAAATAGCGTGCCAACCATTTGGATAAATAGAAATGTCGATTTGAAGGGTTTTTAAGCATGGGCCAATGAGGAGTAGCGCGATAAAACTCGTAGGGGTAGGAACGAGAAAGCGTGCGTAATTTCATAATGGCGGCCGGGTTACGAGATATTAATAGATATGCGCAAACGATGTTTTTTAATAGCTGTTTGTTTTTAAATGGACTGTTACAATAAAATGGGCTTTAAAATATATACTGTAGATCTAAATTATTAGATTAAAAATGGAAAGAATGTAATTAGGCCTAATTGCTGCCTAAATAAATTATAAAATTTTAAATTAGCCAGATTTTTATTAACCTTCTTAATACCAGGTTAACTAGATCTAGCAAACTAGCATTAATGAATTGCAGATAAATAGATTATAAAGGCATTTTCAAGTAGAAAAAAATCTATATTTATTGTAAACAGTTTTTAAAAAAATAGAATCTAGATCTAAATGGAAATGAAAACACTAAAATAATAATGGGTCTAGAGATGTGTAATAATATATATATATATATATATATATATATATATATATATATATATATATATATATATATATATATATATATATATAAACTATTAGGCCTTAATGTAAATACTGACAGGCCTATCTGTAGTATCTAGATCTATAAAGTACTATAAAGGGCCTAAATTAAAAATAATAATGCCCAATTTTATAAGCTGCACTGCATTACAGTTTTAGTTATAGGCAACTATAATAGAAAGAAAACATGAACACTTTAATTAATGTCATTTAAGAATTTATCAAAGGATACGTCAACTCCACTAAACATTTTATAAATAAGAATACTGTGAAATGTCAATCTTTGAGTTTTAGCACACCTCAACACTTTTCATCAGAAACATTACAAGAACCAAAATTTTCTAAATTAATAATAACATTTTTACCATGTTATACAATATACACTGACACAAATCCAATGCTTATGGCAAATCGTTAAGTATCTTGATCATATTGTGCTGTATTTGACCTTCAAGTTCTAACTCTATACATTACCTGTACAATATGTGTACTAGCATTCTTATTACTAACACCAGAATCAATATGTAAAGTTTAATCTTTATTTTTATAGTAGCAACAAAGAAGTGCAACATATTAGCCTGTAGTTGATCATCATAGTCTAATTGCGCTGTACCATATTCAAGTTCACTATTTATAGTTTTCCTCTAGCTATGTTTATTTTACTTGCATGATTGTATTTTTTACATGCTCTAGTCCTAATATATAAAGTTTCATGATGGTATATGGAATAGCAACCTAGCTGTGCAGTCTGGAAATCCTCTTATGGCAGTCACTATAGAACAGTGCCACACCCCTTAATTTAACTTCATTATTTCTAGTTACCTCTTTTCTAATTTTTATTTTATTTGTAGACTTCTATTGCCTATATCATTGAGTACACAAGTGCAAAGTTTTATCATTATATCTTTAATAGCAACATTGGTATGCAAGTTTAAAGCCAATCACACGTCTCGAATGCAGGTTACAATGAAACATAACAAGTTAAACACTTAACTTTGAAAATTCATATAAAAAAAACTATTAGGCCTAGAATGATAAATTTGATATTTTTATCAATGGGGTATATTATAGGATTAATCTGGGTCCATTCTATCATTCTATGATAAATAGGAAAAATTTCCCAATAGGCCTATCACTAATCTAGTCCTGATTCGATCTAACCCACCCAGCATCTGGATCAAAGTACTTGAACCTACTCGTCTACTTCTATACTAGAATCCAGTCTATAACTACTCTAGATTCTAGGTATAGAGTCTAGAATCTAGATCTAGTCTAGAATCTACTTAATAGATCTAAATCTAGATCTGACTATGACGACGTCCTAACACCGTCCTACTCCTAATCAATTATCGGAAATAGGTCATCTATACAATTACGTACTGTATAAAGCTTTTGTTACACGTATGCAATCAGGAAAATAAACTAAGTGTGATCTTACCTGTTTGATATACATTTTGGAAGCAGTAAATTTTCAAACCATTGAGCAATAACAATGCTAAGTAATAGAAAAACTGTTAGACCAATGTAAACAAACAGTACTACTTGTTACGGGAAGCCATCGCAAATGGCGGCAAATATTACCATAATAATCAGATAGGTATTTAAAACAAAAATCATTCCATATTTTTTTTTTAAAACAAACACAATAATAAGCATTATTTACTTTTAAAAACAATAAAGATCAGAAAAAATAATTTTACTGAAAAACACTAATTCTTTATTATGCTTATTTATTAAAAGTTTGCAATAAAATGTTTATACCGTAAGCGACTTTTTTTTTATTCGTAGGCGGAGTCAAAAATAAAAGTAGCCTATGGTTAGACCCATAGCCTAGAGTAAAATTTACAAATCCCAACCCTTAATATTTCAGTTTGACATTTAGACTGCCGAACCGAGTCATAAATGTAAATAATTTGTAAAAAAAATATTTGGAATCAAATACTTTCGCATAGTGTTTTGTATAAGTATAGAGTAAAGTGTGTAGGTCTACATGTTGTTACTGAAAATTTAGCTGAAAATAATAAAACTGTCGTATCCAGAAACTGTTACATTAAATACTTTCTTGTAGCTATGTCTATACTTTGGTACCCCATCGGAATCTTCGAGTTGCAGTCTAGTAAACCCCCTCTACCTCCTCAATCCGCTACCTACCAACAGAAATCTCTTCGAGGGTCGTCATTTATTGGTTGGACTAAATAAGACAATATGTGACCAATGTTACTTCCAGACTTTTTTCTCAGGGGGAGGGGGGCACTTGATATTTTCGGGGGAGGGGCGGACACTAGTAAAAGTATACGTTTTCTATATAAATTCAATCTCGTTCGGGAGGGGCGGTAGACTTTCTTCGGGGAGGGGGGGATAGTCCTCCCCCCCCCGAAGAGATGCCTGAAAGAAACCCGCTGATCTCGATTGGGAAGGTCTAATGTTTCTATTTAAAACAAAAAAAAACACTGTAAAATTTCGACAAGGATTTCGTCCAAAGCTAACCTGGATATCAGCACGGCGTAGTTTTTTCTGATACAAAATCTGAATGATGGGCCCATGGCTAGAGAAGAGTTGGCAGACAAAATAAACCTTGCAACATTTTTTTTATTGAAACCATCTACTTTAAATTTGTATAGTGGGCTATAAATGTCGATTATTTCTTTTTAAATGTTTTTTGGCTTGCATTCCGACAGAGGCGTAGCGACCCTTCCCGGCGCCCGGGGACAAACTTTCAACTTGGCGCCCCCCCCCCCCCTCGGGAACAAACCTTTCAACTTTCAATTTATACCCCCCCCCCCCTTCAAACTTTCAATTTGCACCCCCTTCAAACTTTCAATTTGCACCCCCACAAACTTTTAATTTGTTTTTCCAACCCATTTTGGCGCCCCCTAAGGTCGGCGCCCGGGGACATGTGTACCCCCCCCCCCCCCGGCCGCTACGCCTCTACATACCGGTCTTTAAAAGCAGCATCTCGGAAATAACCTTTGCAATAATAAATATAGAAACACTTTCATAGTAACTATCTTCTTCATCAAAGAAGAAAAATATTATAACTATGAAATAACTGTAAATGAAAGCGGGGGTTACTGAATGGTGTAATGAAAATTTTGGAAATTCGCAAGAGAGTGTCTTAATTGTCTAAACACAAACAGGTTCACATACGATTGCACTATTTACAGGTACTCTGTTTCAAAAAGCTAACAGCATTGATGTGTAAAGGGGAAGGGGGTAGAGCCTACATAATACATTCATAGAAAGAAAAAAAAACTTCCAGTCGGAAAATGTTTTACTTTTTCTACTTTCAATTTTTCAAAAGCCTATAACTTGAGTACTATTTGAGATAGATAAATGAAATTTCACATGCAAGTAAAAAATTTGTGTAATATCTGTTGACTGGAAGTAGTAATTTTTGCTATTTCCGATTTCTCAAAAAAAACCGCATGTAAATTTATAAAGTACTAATAATATTCCGCACTATTATACACATTTTCTTTTGCGTTCACTTAGTGTGCAATTATTTTTTCTACAAGATTCTTCTATGCTATTTTAAAAAAGTTTAACTTAAGTAATTAAAAATCATGTCTATATCCCGAGTTGCTATCCTCCGTAGTGTTATATAAGAATATTCGAGAAAGTTTAGGGGAGATCACTCCCGGTTTTTTTCTTCGAGATTCTTCTATGCTATTTTTTAAAAAAAGTTTTAGTAATTAAAAATCATGTCTGTATCCCGAGTTGCCATCCTCCGTAGTGTTATATAAGAATATTCGATAAAGTTTAGGGGAGATCACTCCCGGTTTATTTTGTTTTGCTTTTGGTGTTATATGGTTAAATTAGAGAATGTGGGAAAGTCTCCCTCTGAGGGCGGATCTCTGAGAAAGCGTTTACGTTTGTGTTTAAGATTGAGTTTACGTAATTGAGTTTTGTGTTTGCGTTTGTTTGCGTTGGTGTTTTTACCGTGTGTTTGTATTGTGTTTGCGTTTTCATGTTGTGTAGCGCTTATGTGTGCATTGTATATATGCGTTTGCGTTTTGTTTGTGTTTGCTTTTGTATTTGCGTTTGCGCTGTGTTTGCATTTTTGTTTGAGTTTGCGTTCGTGTTTTCTTTGTGTTTGTACACAAATACATACACACACGGCCATTATTACAAAGCCCAGTTTTTACGACTCAATTACGCCGAAACACGACGAAATTTTGAAAGGTCATGTAATTTTTTAGCATGATTACAATACTTTCTCTATATTCTGAATACAAGAAAGTAAAAAACTCATATTAAAAGTCTGTAAGTGCGCAAATCAAATAATAGTGAAGCTAAGTTTGTTCCTTGGAGATCCGCCACTTAGTCTTAGATAAAATATATTTAATTTCTAATCTGTTCTCCTCGTGCATTAGAAGTGAACTTCTAATGCATGATGTCAGCCATTTGTGTTAAGTGGTCGAGGTTATTTAAGGGAGTTAAGAACCCTTACGTTGAGGTCCTACTTACCACTCGTAACTTAGCCTAGATAAATCTTCGTTGTTATTTATCTAGCCGGTCCCAAGCCCGGAAATAAAAAGAAGGAGGGATACAGTGGAGTAGGCAGGGAGAGCAGTGTTTTTTCCAGACTTTTTCTCCGGGGGGGGGGGTGCACTTGAAATTTTTGGGGGGCGGGGCGTTAGACTTTCTTTGGGGGGGGGGGGGGCGGACACTGTTAAAAGTATATATTTTCTATATAAATTATATAAATTTCATTTCGCTCGGGGGTGGGTACCACTTCCTGTTATTAGAAATCTCTCAAAAGTTGATACGGATCTACGATTTTGATAAAATACTTATATATGAAATTCCATCAACCTAGCTGTAACGGTACTCAAGTTATCGTGCTTACACACAGACAGACAGACACACACAGACATACGGACAAGATTACAAAATTATGTCTTTCCGTATCAGTGAGGTGTAAAACGTCGAGATTTGTAAAAATCTCGATTTTTTTTTTTGCACGATTGCAAGACTTTCTCTATACTTCGTATATACGAGAAAGTAAAAAAAAATTTCATAAAAAACGTTTTAATAACACTTTTTTATGTAATAATGCACTAAAAAGTAGAAAATAAATTATAGACTACTATTTAAATTACTATAAAGAAAAGCGTGGGTGTCTTCCTTAATATAAGTAAAGGTATCCAATAGATACTAAAGTGATCCACGCTTTTCTTTATAGTTATTTAAATAGTAGTCTATAATTTATTTTCTACTTTTTAGTGCATTATTACATAAAAGCTTGTTATTAAAACGTTTTTTATGAAAAAAAAATTTCAGTACTTTATATGTTTTATTTACAATAGAGTTACATGACTAAAAACCATTGCGCGCCTACTGAACGTGATGGCTCGCCTACTGAAGGTGATGGCGCAGCTATTGAACGTGATGACGCATGTGGTGTGGTTGGATAGACATGCCTATTGATTCGGTCCAAATTTTAATTAATTCATAAAAAATTAATTAGGCATCCAATTAAGTCAAATTTAATTTCAGATTGCATTGTCTTCATGTCTTGACCCACGTGCCAAATGTGAATCGTATCGGTCAAGTAGAAGTGTCCGAATTTTCACTCCAGCATTTCGATCTAGACAGACAGACTGACGACTGTCGACTGACGACAGAAGAAGCGAGTTAAATAAAAGCTTGTAAAAAAAGCGGCCCCTTCCCGAATTAAATTTTAAAGTGCATTTCCCCCCATCCAAACCTGACAACCGATGCCTACAGAATCCTGGAACATTTTACAACTTTGCAATATAGGCCTACAATGAAAACAAAACGTCCAAGCGAAAGAGTCAATTTAAATAAAGAAATTTTTTTAAATAAATCAAAGCACTAATGGGGTCATCAATAAATGACGTCACGCTTTTTTGACGATTTTTACCTACCCCTCCCCTCCGTTACACATCGTCACAAAAAGCCAGATCGAAATTGTAAAAAGCCATTTTGAAATAAGTACTTGCCTACAGAGGCGTAGCGACCCCTCCCGGCGCCCGGGGCGAACATTCAGTTTGGCGCCCCGCCAAATATATATATATATATATATATATATATATATATATATATATATATATATATATATATATATATATATATATATATATATATATATATATATATATATATTTATATGTGTGTGTGTGTGTGCGACAGTCTTGAAAAAAATTAATAGTTACGCTGTATGATTGTCGTTCCCTAAAACTTAACATCAATTAAATTCCCCTTAAGATGCATTATCCTTTAAAGATGATGATTAGTTATGTCAGAAAAAAAAATATTGTAGCGGTACTAATTCGTTTAGGACAGTCTTTTTATTTTTTATCTTTGGAACAGTCTCTTTTATGATATAGTATACGAGCCGACCAGCGGCATATCATACGCCGCTATTTAGTTGTTTTATTTTCTACTTTTCAGTAATTCATAATTTGTGAATTCGACAGTACCAATGCTGCCACTGAAAATATCTGCTTTAAAACACTATCAGTAGGTCCTTAAGGACGATACTACCCCCACCCTCCTTTCCCCCAACCCCTACCCTACACCCCCCCGTGAAAGCAGCCTCCTCTTAGTTACCTCCCCTAAGTTTAAAATCGTTTCAAACTAAATTATCTGCCCCTAATAGTCGTCACTAAACCCGGCTCTACGAATGTAAACATTTAGCGTGAACCAAAGCTCACCAGACCTTGTAGGGGTGGGGTGGTGGGGAGCGCTCTTAAAGCTTGTTTTCTAGTGTCTCCTAGAAGAGAATTATATATATATATAGATATTTGGATTATAAGTTTGTTAGATTAAGGTCATACAATTGACATACATTAGCAAATTATTGTTCACATTGGAATACGATATGGGTATTTCGTTGACTGGTTGATTGTATAATAAATCAAGCTAGAGGAAAAAACATTTCTTTTCTAAGTGTTAAAAGAGTTATCTAGTAACCGATCCAGTACAAATCCTGCGATTTTTGTTGGTGAAAAAGCGCCCCCCCCCCCCACTTCCCCACTATCTTGGACAAAAATGGTAGAGCTAATTTTAAACGTCACTAACTCTTGTTTTTATGTTACACAATGGTAAAACACGATTTAGTTCCATGGGCTCTTTTCTGGGTGATATGGGTTATTTATTCCTTAATTTTTCCGATTTTAGTCTTCGAAAAAGCGCCCCCCCCCCTCCATCTAGGAAAGCTGGAAAGCAGTTTTTCCGGTCACTGTTTCTTAAGGATATACCTTTTACAATTACTCAATCAACGTAGAAAACAGTTAAATCAGTATGCAAAGGCTCTCAGCCGTTAAATTTCTTTACTTTAACCGTTTAGAATTCAAAACTGCAGCTTAAAATGAGCTTGTAAATTTTTTTTCTACCCCTTTTGGCGCCCCCTTAGGGTCGGCGCCCGGGGCGGCCGCCCTCCCCTAGCTACGCCTCTGCTTGCCTAACACTGTAAAATAGATACGACAAGAAAATCATCATGTTGCTTTTGGACATGCAGTTTATTATTCGTATTGATAATTCTAAAACTACTATAAATTAAAATGCTGATTTACAATACATAATTTTCAATGGATTTTATTAGGGTAAATAAGATATACATAACAAAAGTTAAATTCACTGATAAAATCTGCTTGTTCATATCAGTGTTATCCCTAAGTAATTAGTCTGTTTTCATTTTACTGTAATTGATAACATTTTACTACAATTTTCAACATTTTTGCATTTGTTGTGCTAACTAGCTATGTTATTGCCATTGTTTTAAACCATCATTTGATGCGGACAAGAGCGTGTAGCTTTAATACACCAGTCTGTCAACTATTTTACACACTTACTAATCATGTTTAAAATATATGGTAATTATGTTTTAGATACATAATAATAATATGGCTACATAGTCTAATAGACCATTGAGTGATTGCGTGATGGGAATCCATGCACAAAGCCTGGGCCTGAAGTTGAGAAGAGCTAAATGTTGCCCACGTATCAGCCCCCCCCCCCCTCTCTCCACACGACTGAACGACCCAAGGGACATGTTATATAGGCTATATAACTTGGAATAAGCTGTGTGGCCGGAGCTGCCGAAAGGAAACCGGATACATACTAATTATGCTTTAAATTTAAATAGACCTACATACTAATTATGTTTTGAATAGGCTTACATAGTGTTTTAGACACGTACTAATTATGTTTGCTGAAATATCACATATAGATGCTAAAGTATCACATGATGTAACATTCCTGTTTTCTTAATGAATAACCACATTTTGTTTGCCATCAAAACCAAGCTTTTTCCTTTATCCTTAGTCATCAAACATGATGTTGCGTAGGAGGAAAGCAAACAGAGTTGTTATACCAACAATGTTAGTTCCTGTGGATTAAGGAAATTAGTCATTATCAAAAGATCTGAAGCCTTCATTCAGTGCTGAACAACATTTGTTACCAAAACAAATTTATTGAGAAAAACCTAACATGATTTCAGCCAGTTTAACGTTGAGAAAGACCTAACTAAATATATTTTTTTCCCCGACGAGTCAATCGAATCTAGGCAAACATTTAACACTAGCATTGTGATATTACCTTTGGTAAGTTGATTGTTTCCATTGCTTGAGAACTGAACGGAAATCGGGTTCCAGTTATCTGTTCGGGAAAATTTATGTTAGTGTTAGCTTTTTTCTTTTTTGTTCTTATTTCTAGTGATGGAAATAATTCCCTCCGACACTGGTTATGCGCCACCTAGGCCGTTAACTCCGATTTCAGCCTGCTTTATTATTTTGGATTTCCATAGCCTTTTTCCAACCAAGAACAAACTACAAGGCAGCAGTTGTTTGATTTTGGAGTTGTCTCTCCTAGATATCGAGCCTCATCTGCCCGAGGGCTCGAGACTTTTCGGTATTGTCCATTGATTCTGCATTGAAGAAAGTGATAATTTCACCTACAGTAGTTAGCGCCTCTTATATATAATTTTAAAATATTACATTATATTATGCAGTTACGTAAAAAATAAATCAACAAAGATTAGTTGTGATGTGTGTTGTTTTGTATTTTGTTTAATGCGATGTATAGTTAGAGTTATGTATTGCTAATGTAAGTTTATAAGTATATATATATATATATATATATATATATATATATATATATATATATATATATATATATATATATATATATATATATATATATATATATATATATATATATATATATATATATATATATATATATATATCGCTCCTCTTCTGTACTTGGTGCTCTTCCTAATCCGACTAGCTGCATGCGCATATTGTGCTACCCAAGGAAATTCGGAAGGAGTGACTTGGGTTAAAACAATTTTTAAAAATATTTTTAAGGTTTGTAATTTATAATTGTCATTAAGTCTCATAACATTCACTATTATCAGCAAAAAAAACTCAACATATAAACTTGTTAGATTAGCTGTACAGAATACTTCCTACTACCATACCCAACATTGCAGGTTTTCAGAGGCGTAGCGACCCTTCCCGGCGCCCGGGGACAAACTTTCGATTTGCACCCCCATCAAGATTTCGATTAGCACCCCCTCTCAAACTTTCGATTTGCACCCCCCTCAACCTTTCAATTTATTTTTCCAACCCATTTTGGCGCCCCTAAGGTCGGCGCCCGGGGACATAAGTCCCCCCCCCCCCTTCTCGCTACGCTACTGCAGGTTTTAAAAGATATATAACGCATATAGTTTATTAGTTACATTCACCTGGCTTGGTGGTTGAGTCAAATATATTGCTTGTAGAAACAATAGGGAAAGCCGCAGGCCATTTTCCATCCCAATTATTAGTCCCTATAATAGTGACCTGATACATTGCATCTTGGTTTGGATAGAATTCGATTAAGAGTGGGTTTTGTCCAGAGCATCTGCAAGCTGAGTTGAGATTTGCGCATGGTTGGCATAGAAACCTACTTGTAGCACACATCTGAAACATCACATTTTATCATCATCATCATCATCATTCAGGTGCACCCTTTGTGGTACATCGGTACGCAACCTCACGTAATAGTAAATTAACTACCCCCCCCCCCTCACGCATATCATCCTCTCATTCACGATATCAAACAATTTGTATTAAAATAAAATATACAACACATATGCGTTACAATAATCTTACGGTCTTCCAGTTAGATCCACTGTCAATAGAGGACTGAATAAAAATGTAAACACAGTTCCTAAACCTTGAGTCATCGGGCCCATTGAATGTGACGCTTCCAACGATCTTTCCAGTGTAACGACAACCTGGATCCTCACATTGTTTTTGAAAGCCATCAATCTTGGAGACCACTGATTTATTGCAGAGTACAGTACCTTTTATTAAAAAAAAAAACAGATACATTCAGTAAAGTTTAAAGGGTTGGATTGGTTGATTTGATCCCACTTATTTAGGTTGTTTTGATTGGAGATTGTTTTTATTATTTCAGTAATGAGATTGAATATATAAAACTTGGCACTGAGATGGATTGCTGATTAGTTCACTTGTCTAAACTGAGTACTCGATATATCTGCAGTATTTTATAATTTAGTTCTTTAAATAAAAATGCGGTATGAGTGAGTGAGATAGCAAACTGCGACGCATGTTGTTTGCCTCCCCCCCCCCCCCAACAAGGAAGAAGCATCACCATGACAACGTAAAATGGACGAAAAATGCGCATAACTAAGCTACAAGCAAACATTTTCCCCCCACAGTGATTATCGTCAAACAGCTACAAAACAGCACGTAAATATGGGTGAATGTATGCTAAAAAAATAATTTAACCATAAAACTTTTAAAGTTTTAAATGTACAGTTTTCTAAAATATAAACAGATTTTTTTTGGAAAAATAGGTTAAAAGCTGCATTAACAGTTATATTTATATATGGTTATAAACGGCTGAGCGAAGCCTAGCAAATAATAGCTAATGTTTATATATTTAATTGTATCTTATGGGGTTATTGCTCATCAGAAGAGGGGAAGTAAGCAACATGCAGGTTTCCGCTAAACGGCTTGACTATGATGCTTATTATATTTGCGTAACGAGCCATGATATCAAGGAATGGCAGTTAATGTGTAGATTAATTTTTAGAATCACGTCCTCTTGCTGTTTTGAGTGTTATGTTCTTTAATTATTCTTAAAACATTTTGTAAACAAAAGTACATATACACATTTGGACACACACACACACACACATACATATATATATATATATATATATATATATATATATATATATATATATATATATATATATATATATATATATATATATATATATATATATATATATATCAGTGGCGTAGCGGGGTCGGGTGTCACCCGGTGCGGCACTTAATGGTGTCACCCCCCCCCCCCCCCAGAGGCGTTGCGACCCTACCCGGGGACAAACTTTCAAGTTTTCGATTTGCACCTCCCCCCTTCAAACTTTCGATTTGCACCCCCCCCCTTAAGTTTCTCTCTATATATTTTGCTATTTTTTGCCATGGTGTCACCCCCCTAAATGGTGTCACCCGGTGCGGTCAGAGTTTCTTCCAGGCATCTCTTCGGGGGGGGGGGGGGCAAAGCCCCCCCGAAAAATTTTTACCGCCCCCCCGAACGAAATGAAATTTATATAATTTATATAGAAAATATATACTTTTAACAGTGTCCGCCCCCCCCCCCCCGAAGAAAGTTTACCGCCCCCCCCCCGAAGATTTCAAGTGCCCCCCCCCCCCCCGGAGAAAAAAGTCTGGAAGAAACACTGGGTGCGGTCCGTACCCCCCGCCCCCTCGCTACGCCCCTGATGTATATATATATATATATATATATATATATATATATATATATATATATATATATATATATATATATATATATATATATATATACTGCATAATGAATACCCTATCAGTACATACCCAAGAGACTGACAATATAGATAAGCATAAGTACTGAATTAACAATGTCCATTTTCTTGGTGCTGGGTGCTAACCTGAAAAAGATAATCATGGCATGTTGTTATTTGATCATCTGTTTAATTAATTCCATGCGCTTTCCTTTCCAACCACGCACACCCCATATATGGTTGTTCACACTTCCGTGACCATTTAACTGCGATTTCAACGGAAAGAAATCTCTGTGTAAGAATTGTTTTTCGTGCTATCGTTTACTTAAACCTTTGATTCTGTAATAAGCAACGGGTTAGAACTAAACTTGAGAAAGTAAGCCCTTTTTACCAGCAGACATTTTTAAAAACTCTTTACTCCTTATAGATCTAAATGTTAGGTTGTTTTATTAGGACGTTACTTCTAGATCTACATATAGATTTCTAGATCCAAAATCGTTTTATAAAAATTAAAGAACAAATAATTACTTTGAAATACATATAACAGCTAGCTAACATTTAAAGGTAATGGTCCTTAAGTTTACACATATCTTTTACTTTGTTTTCAAGTATAAAACTGATTAATGTTTTAATAATTTTTGACACATGCTTCCATCCTGCTTATGGTATTGAAGGCATCATTATGTTCACCATGTTCCGTACAGTAACAATTGCACTCAGTATTGTTTTGGGATTCCCGTTTTGAAAATGCATCAAATGTATAAAAAATTTTAAAATAAAAAACGTTTAATAACAAGCTTTTATATAATTATGCACTAAAAGGAGAAACAAGTTAATTAAAAAGTCTAGTGACATTTAAGCGCAATTTCCTTATGTTATCTAAAAATAGCTTTGTCGTAGCGTAAATCAAGAGCAGGGTTAGTAAAACCATTGGTTAGTTATTAAAACGTTTTTTATTAATTTTTTTTTCAGCATTTTACATGTTTTATTTACAATAGAGTAACATGACTAAAAACCATTGCGCGCCTACTGTACGTGATGACGCAGCCTTGAACGTGATGGCGCAGCTATTGAACGTGATGACGCGTGTGGTGTGGTTGGATAAATATGCCTACTAATTCGGTCCAAATTTTAATTAATTAAAAAAAAATTGTTGTGACCGAACGAAAGGATATTTTTGAAAACTTTCTTCGACAATATTGTTCTAAATTATGGCAGGAATCGATAGGTAAATGTTTCAAGTCGCTAAGTGGTCTGGTTGCCGAGATATGGGCCAAAAACTGCTTTTTTTTTCGAGTTTTTTTGGCTTTTCCGGGAAATCCATGAAAGAAACCCGGAATTTTTATGGCCTATGTTCATCCTCGTAATTTGCTTAACATAATTGCTTTTGGAACTAGTCATCGATATTGCTTCGTTGAGGAGGAGATACGACTTAAAGCTGCGGACACACATCCATCCATCCATCCATTCATTCATTCATACATCCAGAAATGACGGGTTAATAAACGCAATTCTCCAGAATGGAAATTGCGCTAAAAATAACGCACCACTATTTAAATTACTATGAACAAAAATGTGGGTTGTGCATTAAATTTTAGCTGCCTTTACTTTCCCAGACTTGGATTTAGCACCCATCAGATCTGGGAGGACGCAGGAACGTTCTTTCTACTAACTTAAACCCGGATTCGAACTCGAGATTTTCTGGTTAGCAGTCCAGTGCTCTACCGCTATATATATATATATATATATATATATATATATATATATATATATATATATATATATATATATATATATATATATATATATATATATAAGGTCGAAATTATAATAATGACATAGTAGTGTTTGTGCAACATTGAAAAAATAGATACGAACAACACCCAGCTACTTTTTGACATGCAATTTATTATTCTTTTATTGATAATTATTAATCTATCACAGAAAAAAAATGATAATTAACATACGTATGCCCGATTATTGTAAATAATTTACATAACAAAAAGTAAATAACTGCTTGTTTTTAAATGCTTGTGTGGTTTGAGTGTCTTGTGTTTATTTATATTGTACATTATTTATAAGTTATAACACGAGTACACATTCTGCCGTTGTTTAAGTTTAAAACATCTTCTGATGTGGAACAGTGTGTAGCTTTAAAGCAACAATCAATCTAGTGTCTCAGATAGGCCTACATACTAATTATATATCCTAAATTATATTTGAACGCTAAACACTGGGCATAAAATTGAATCAATGTTTCATATTGTCACATTTTGTTTCATAACAAAGCCAAGATTGTTCCTTTATCCTTTATGTGAAACAAATCCTTATTCATCAAACATGATCTTGCGTAGGAGGTAAGCAAACAGGGTTGTTATACCAACGATGTTAGTTCCTGTGGATTGTGTACATAATTTATTCTAACGTATTTAGGCTACACGGAACTAAGATAAGATAGAAAACATAACATAAGCATTCACACATTCCTAAACCACATTTGTTATCAAACAAACCTCAAAGATTAAGATAATTTTTATCGACGTGATTGTGTTACCTAGCGGTAGTGAGCTAGACTGCTAACCTGGAAGTCTCGAGTTCGAATCCGGGTTCAGTGAGTCCACCCATCTTTGATGGGTGCCTAACTCACGTTAATGGAAACAAAGGCGACTGGGCATAGTGCTGACCCCATTATCCCATTGTACGCTGAGGTAATTGAAATAGATGAACTCTACTTCATCTACAACGTTAAGAAAATTGTTTATAATTACAAAGTAACCGAAATATGCGGGGCATCCATGACGTCACACTAATAGGTACTTAAGAGGGGGGGGGGGGGTGGCGGACCTCAGTCAATGAATCAGGGAACAGAGTTTCTTCCAGGCACCTCTTCGGGGGGGGGGGGGCTTAGCTCCCCCCCCCCCCCCCCCCGAAAAAATTTTACCGCTCCCCCGAACGAAATGAAATTTATATAATTTATATAGAAAATATATACTTATATAAGTGTCCGCCCCCCAGAAGAAAGTCTACCGCCCCCCCCCCCCCCCCCCCGAAAATTTCAAGTGCCCCCCCCCCGGAAAAAAAGTCTGGAAGAAACACTGTCAGGGAAACTATTGTCTGATTGGATGAAACGAAATATACAATTCTTAAATAAACACACACCCGTCTTTTCGGCGCAACATAATTGGCTATCTTAAAAAATATAAAATATTATAAAATCAAACTTCTGCTTGACCGCTGTCTGGCTCTGTCATAATTTAACAAGGCACAGACCGGAAACACAGCCATATTTAGCTATGGTACTTCAGCACGTGTTTCCGGTTCAGTCCATTATCCAAACTTTGAATATCAGCGCTGTTATGATACCTCCAGTAAGTGGACTGTTTCCATTTGTGAATTGACCAGCTTTCTTTTCAACAGCAGTGAGATCTATATTTTCGGGACCATGAACGAAAATCGGATTCCAGTTATCTGTTTGAGAAGAATATTAAAATTGTAGGCAATTATAAAAAATTATAATTAAACAAATAAAGAGAAAATAAAACAAATATCTAGCAGTATATACCCGGGTATCAGATGAAATGGAAGGAAATGGTTGAGGCCTATGTTCCATAAGGAGCAAAGAGGTCTAAGCCAAGTAAGTCATATACCCGCGTATATCCGCTACAAAGTGAAAGAGAGGGGAGAAGGGGTTGATTTATAGAACAAGGCTAAAAAATGACATGGAAATGTAATCATTGAAAGGATTTATAACTTTAATAATAAACGTAATAAACGTATAACTTGACTGGCACATATGTAGCTACATGTTTTTATTTCCTGTATTGAACTATTAAGCCTGTAAGACCCGCTAACGTCAATTTAGAAAAGCTTGGTGGAGCATAGTTAACGAAGAAAACGGCCGTTTTTAGCCACAGGGCCTTTAAAAGATGTGGTAAGGTCGTTTTTGAAAAGATTTATGGTAATTTGGAAGGGGAAGTCACTCGCATTTTCCTCTAATTGTTTTCTTTAAAAACATTTTAATTTTTTATGTTTTATTCTTGACATTAACTTTCATTGTTTACATTATTTTCGCACATACCTCCTAATTGTGTTAAATATATATTTGAAATCATGTTCTTAAATTAGCAAGACCGATCACTCTTTACCACCTGTGCTTCCCGTCTAAAAAGTTATCTACCTTTAAATAGTTTACTAGAGTTACATTCACCTGGCTTGGTGGTTGCGTCAAATATATTGCTGGACAAATCCTTTATCAAAGTAAAGTTCCTAATTGGCTGTCCAGGTCCACTATACTTTAAAGTCGCGAAGATATCGATTCGATATTGTGAATCTTGGTATGGATAGAATTCAACGGAGACTGGGTTGAACCCAGAGCAGTTGCAGGCAGACTGGCGACGGCTACAACTGTCAGATGGGCAGATAACCATCATACACAACTGGAAGATAAAATTAACCAAGACATAATGCCAACAACTGGAACATAAAATTAACCAAGACATAATGCCAACAATTGGAACATAAAATTAACCAAGACATAATGCCAACAACTGGAAGATAAAATTAAATAAGACATAATGCCAACAACTGGAACATAAAATTAACCAAGACATAATGCCAACAACTGGAACATAAAATTAACCAAGACATAATGTCAACAACTGGAACATAAAATTAACCAAGACATAATGCCAACAACTGGAACATAAAATTAACCAAGACATAATGCCAACAACTGGAACATAAAATTAACCAAGACATAATGCCAACAACTGGAACATAAAATTAACCAAGACATAATGCCAACAACTGGAAGATAAAATTAACCAGGACATAATGCCAACAACTTTGAAGCCAATGTGAATAACTGTAATAAGTTCAAATTGTAAAAAAAAAGTAGCCTCCCCTAACAAAAACTGCAAATTAAGAACCCCCCCCCCCCCCACCCCCTCCTCCCCCAATGACATTTTAAAAATTGCTACACGTCTGGTTTATTTGGAGCCGTGTCCGTTTGTTAAAGACCTGATAAAACCGATTCAATATACAATTAGCTTATAATGTAGATTTAAATCGATTTTTTTTCGGAATATTTTGATCTGTTACTTTTAAACGCGAGACTCTAGTCAAAGTCTCTAACGTGACACTCAATGTCTACACGCACACTCTTTAATCTCTAACGTGAGATCCATGTCTAGACTCTAACGTGACACATATGTCTACAACCTCTCTAACGTGACACCTATGTCTACAATCTCTCTAACGTGACACATATGTCTACAATCTCTCTAACGTGGCACCTATGTCTTCAACCTCTCTAACGTGACACCTATGCCTACACTCTCTCTAACGTGACACCTATGCCTACACTCTCTCTGCCGTGACACCTATGCCTACACTCTCTCTAACGTGACACCTATGTCTACAACCCCTCTAACGTGACACCTATGTCTACAACCTCTCTAACGTGACACTCATGTCTACAACCTCTCTAATATATATATATATATATATATATATATATATATATATATATATATATATATATATATATATATATATATATATATACTTAAAACGTTTGCATTTTTAAATTATCCTAGCTGTTCATTTCATAACAAGATCGGCAACAGCTATTTTGCGTTCTTTAAATATTTTAGTTTTTCAAAACAAAAGCCCAGTTTGACGGCCTGGTAGCTTATCCCTAACATTAGCCCATGGCCAGGATCTACTTACAACATTCCATTTTGATGCTTTTACTCCTGAATTTCTGGACCGAACCACCAACAGAACGCAATCGTCTAACATCTTTAGATATTCTTCCTTGAATCTGACGCTTCCAACAATCTTTCCAGTGTAACGGCAACCTGGTTCTTCACATTCTTTTTGAAAGCCACCAATCATAGAGCCCAAAGATCGATCGCAGATAACAGTACCTTTTATGATACATTTAGGTTTATCAAAGTTTAAACGGCGGGTATGTTTGCTTCGATCCCACTTATTTAAGTTGTTTTGATTGGAGATGGTTTTGATTATTTCAGACTGAATATATAAAGCTTGGCACTGAGATGGATTATAACAATAACTGACACGTTCACTAGTCTAAACTGTGTGCTCGATATATCTACAGTATATCATAATTTAGACAAGTTCTTAAAATATAAATGCGATATGAGTGAGATAGCGAACTGCGGTGTATGTTGTTTGTCCCCATCCCCCTTAAACTGTCTGAAAGCAAAATTTGACCAAAGGCTGTATGCTCTCGACAGCACTATAAAATATTAAAGATGCATATACTTTTGATACACTGTAAACAGTATAAGTCACTAAATATGTAAACAAGTTTATTACTAAGTTAAATAAGCACTAAAATAAAACATTGAATTGGCTATTTGGATATATTAAAAAGCAATTTTTTTTACATATAAATTAAAACATTGATTGATTATACAATCAAAATTTGAGTTATCTTTTGCAAATATTTTATATTAATACTATCCACAGTTAACAATAGTAATGTATAATACTTATAAACGTAAAAGTTTATAATTGATTGTAGGCATTTTTGTATTTCGGGGGCGGGGGGCGAGGGGTCAACGTAGAGATGCCTGAAAGAAACTCTGTTTGACATCAATATTAGGCCAAACAACAAGGCTCGCCAAGGTTAGGTCTAGCCTCATGCTTTCTTCATGGCTGCTCTGCGTGTAATGGAATACATATAATAAACACCCTTTCGTTACGGGACAGGGCATTACCCCCCCCCCCCCGGACAGCGCCCTCCCCGAGGTTAGGTTTAGTATTAGGGCCAGGGTTAGGCTTAAACCAGTGTCTAGGGTTAGGGTTTGGTGAGGATTTAAGCTAAGGTGAATGTATATGTTTAGGCTTTTTCTTAAGGTTAGGATTAAGGTAATATATAGGTACAGCGTTGGAGTTAGAGTCAGGATTCTTGAACTTGGGGGAGGGGTACTTCCCCAGGGGTGTAATTGACATGGGGTAATTACTCCGGGGGTAATGTCGGGGATGTCGGGGGAGGTAAGTGACGGGGGAGGAGGTAATATCCTAGACCCATCGTTACATACCTAAGCAAATGACAATAAAGAGCAACGTCAACATTGAATTAACGATGTCCATTTTTCTTAGTGTTGGCCGCTAACCTGAAAAACACGGAAAGCAATACTTAAGTAACTAAATGACACCAATATTATTAGAGCATCTGTTGAATGTATTCAGTTGGTGTCCATATAATAGGCCCACACAGCCTTGAGTGGACTAACTGTGTCCAAGAGGCCCAGATTGAAATTTTCATCGTGCATCTTTTCTCCATCAAAGCCTGAAGGATTGGTGAAATATAATTTTTTTTAAACAAATCAAAACTTTATGGAACTATCACAGCGCCTTTCCTGCGCGCATACAGAGATTTATTCCCGGGGAACCACCGGTATTTTCCCGGTAGACCGGCGGGGCCTGTCCACTCCTCCACACAGGTGATGTACCTAATGGAGAGATGTAAATAAAATTATACAACATAGCACTGTGTCGCAGAAGCTGCCGAAACGAAACTAGAGTAGGTTAAGGCAGAGCACCACACCTATTTGATTTCGGAGTTTTCTCCCCTGGGTGTTTAGGCGTACTAGGTAAAGAATCACATCGCACACGGTACTTTTCGGGTTAGCAACCATGCGCTTTCCTGCCAGACAGAGTTTCTTCCAGGCATCTCCGAAATTTTTTTACCGCCACCCCCCCCCCCCCCCCCCCCGAACGAAATGAAATTTATATAATTTATATAGAAAATATATACTTTTAACAGTGTCCGCCCCCCCCCCCCGAAGAAAGTTTACCGTCCCCCCCCCCCCCCCCCCGAAAAATTTCAAGTGCCTCCCCGGAGAAAAAAGTCTGGAAGAAACACTGCTGCCCGACCGCATATCTCTGTGTAATATCGTTTTGTTATAATTCAGTTTCTTAATAACTATTGTTCATGTAAGCAGCGTTGTCTCTTGGTTAAAATTGGGAACGTACGTTATTTTACTTTTTGACCTATGTCACTATGTATGAATGCATGAGTAAAATGGCTTTTATTATAATAATAATGTTTTCTATATTTCTTCTAGATCTAGATATATCTACACACTGAATCTTTTAGTTATAATAATAACACTTATTTGAAATTATTTACTTTTTTCTCAGGTTCGAAGGTGATTGGTGTTTTAAATTAAATAAAAAGCTTCATTCTCCTTGGATTCTGAAGCCATCATTTCTCCACCCTTTCCCGTATACTAAAAGTTGCACTCAGTGTTGTTTGGGGATTCCCGTTTTTATTTTGGATATGCATAAATGCATACACCAAGGTTAAGAACAAAAATTCTTCAAATGCAAATGAACCACTATCGTGTGCATTTTGTACTACCGTGTTCTCTTATCCTGAAAAGTCTATGTAATCATACTAATTTAAAAAAAATGTTTTAAAAAATATGGCAAGCGATAAAGTTATAGTTACATTTGTAAAAATTAAAGCCGTTTGGGAACCTTAAATTACACTCATTTTTATATTTTTGTATCGAATATAAGCCGTTGAAAAGCCGTTTAGAATTATTTTATCAATTCAAATATTTTCAAAAACTGCCCTCGACCTCTCCTTGAAGTCAACCGGAAAGGCCAGGGAGAGTAAAACAATAAAAGTCAGAACAATTGTTTTCAATGATAAAATAAATACATAAAAACGTTTATAATTACAAGCTTTTATAAATGCACTAAAATACACAATAGTGATCTATGGTGTATAGCGTAGTATTGTATTTATATTAATTGGTTTGTATATTTAGAATTTGTGATGAGGTTGTCGCAATCCGTATGCTTGCTGACAGTGTTTCTTCCAGACTTTTTTCTCCGGGGGGGCACTTGAAATTTTCGGGGGGGGGGGGGGGGGCGGTAGACTTTCTTCGGGGGGGGGGGCGGACACTGTTAAAAGTATATATTTTCTATATAAATTATATAAATTTAATTTCGTTCGGGGGGGGGGGGGGGGGCGGTAAAAAAATTTCGGGGGGCTACGTCCCCCCGAAGAGATGCCTGGAAGAAACTCTGCTTGCTGATTTGATTTTTTTTTCCTAAGACAAAAGATTTTGTTTTTAAGGAAATCCCACTCCCATTCTACAATTCTTAACATTTAGCGTGAACCACAGCTCACCAAACCATGTGGGGGTGGTAGGGATATGCTTACAGAGGAAGAGATGGGGCTGCTAGGCGCGCTTACAGCTTGGTGTTTTCTAGGGTATCCAAGAAGAGAAATATATATATAGAAGATATAAGACAACGGGGGAGGGCAACTCCAGATATAGACATTATTTGTGATCAATTTTTAATTTCTTCCATTCTTAAAAATGTGATAGAACATGGTAGAACAAAGAATTGCGCATCAAGTGAACACCAAACAATGTGTGTATAATAGTGCGAAGTATGAGTTTTTCGAGAAATCGGATATAGCATAAATTACTACTGCCGGTACACGGAAATAAGTTAAAATTTGACAGAAACAAGTTATAAGCTTTTGAAAAACCTTAAGTAGAATAAGTTCCACTTTCGGTAACTGAAAAAGTTGATACAAATTTTATATAGTACTTATTTATGAAATTTAATAACCTAGCTGTAATGGTATTCAAGTTATCGTGTTCACAGACATACACAACCCAGTTTTTCCTACCAAAATTTCAATAAATCTGGATTTATAACTTTTGCCCAATTAAAATAAGTCCCCTATACTCCGTAATGATGGTGTAAAACGGTGAAAACTGTCAAAATTTCATGTGATTCGTGCAAGATTACAGTATTTCCTTTATACTGTCTACAAGAAAGTAAAAATTCTTTAAATACAAATGAACCACTGTATACATTGTAGAGGTGTTCAATTTTTATTACCACTCTTTTTCTCTCTGACCTATATTGCAGGAATATGCGTAGATTGTTTTAATTGTACTATGGAGCAGACAAAAATCACTCTACTTCATTACAAAATAAATTTTGTTTGGTAAACTTTACCAACTACAAATGTGAAAGAGAAATCAATTTCTTGTCAACTTATGCTTTTTATAAAAGAAAAAATCAATGACAACAACAAAATGAAATAGAGATTTTATTTGGAAGATCACATTGTGTTAAAAAATGCAGGTCCAACAAGAGCTTCTTGTACTAAAGTCACTTCTCACTGGACTTCTGGACGATGACTTTGCAATCGAGAGATTCTACTTTTTCGCTCCTCTTCCATAATTTTAACCCTGTCCCATAAATCAGCAGTTGGACTGCACTGACCATAGCTTAAAGTAAGCACTCTGTAAAGAATATATAAAACATTAAAAACAGTGATAAAAACTCATTAAGAAATAACACAGAATAACTTTAGAAACATTGAACAAAACTTAGTGTTAGGAAAAAAGGTTCAAACTTTACACTGTGATCAGTATTTAATACTAATAAAACTACAAGACGATTGACTTTTGCTTGATTTTTATACAGTACTAAAAGCTTGTGGGATGGCGTGGTCAAATGGTAGAGCGTTTGGATGCTGAGTTCGGATCCTGGTTCAGACTTGTGACTGTGGGATGTCCCTGAGTTTACCCAGCTCTGACTTGTGTTGGGGAAAGTAAGGCAGCTGGAAATAGTTCTGACCACACCACCCTTTATATGCCAAGGTCAGGAAACATGATGTGCCCAATGGATCGCTAGGAGGAATCTTTACTAACATGCTTGCAGTACTAATATAATAAACTACTGACCTGATCAAACCAAGCAGTCTTTGAAAGTCTTCTATGGACATATCTTTAGGATTGTTCTGTCGTGTATTCACAAAGTCATCTTGGATTATCTAAGTGATAATATAAATCAGAAACAGAAAAAGGATGGGCTATTTAACATTAGTTTTAATAAACAGAAAAACAATGTAGTTGGGAGATTAAGAAAAACCCTACGGTTGCCAGAGAAAACTGCATTATAATTTTTAACAATATGAGGATGATTTATGACAGCAGGAACGAATATGAAGGGCATATAGAGAAGTAATCAGTAACAAACAGTAGAGGGGCAGGAATGAAGTATAAGGTGCAGCAGACAATAGGTAAATGAGGTAACAAAAAGAGTTACCTGTGGCAGCAAGTAAAAGGTATTAAAAAGGAACATGTTAATTATATCAAAATCTGAAATTAAAAGTCTAACAGCTTACTTTTTGCGTATCCTCTGAAATTGAATAATCAATAAGTTTGCAGACTGAAATGTAAGATCGTATTTTATCAAGATTGTCCTGCGTGAGTCGATGGTCAAGTTTAGAGAAATGTGCAGGTATATCTAGGATGCTGTTATCTGATGAGAGTGGGACATAAAAATCTTTCTGAAAAAAAAAAAGAACAATAAAATAGCAGGAATAAAAAGGGACTAAAAATGAATTAAAACTTATATAATTTTATAATCATTTGGAGCACAAAATGGACGTTAAAGTTATTATTCACATGTCTTCCTGTACAAATATAAAAAAATTACTAAACGTAAAATGATTTTAAAGTGCTACCAGTGTTAATTTTACTTTAGGGAAAAGAAAAGATTATCTACCGGTAGAAGAGATTCTCCTTCTGACAAAGTCAAAACATGAATATTTGTTGGAACAGGAATGGGGTGCCATTTAAAGTCATAGTCAACCTTCTGCCAGTTTATGACATCTGCCAGTGCTTTTACATTTGTTACTCCTGCAGGTAAAAGATTTGTATGTTGATCTTTGAAGTAAAACACTACATAAGTTTGCCAAATAGCCACCTAATGTGAATTTATGTATATTTAAAGAGCTAAAAAATAGCCTGCCTGCTTGAAAAATAGCTTCTTAAAATTAAAGTCAATACATAAACCCAACAAATTAATGCTGTAACAAGATAATTTATAATTTACTTAAATAAAATCTTTCTAAAAAAAAAATCAACAACAAACACAAGCAGTTGCAGAAAACGTAGTAAAAGAGTTAGAAATGGGAGAAAAAAAAAAGGAGATGTGACATGGAAATTGACAAAAGAAATATGGGTTGGCATTGGTGACCTAATACCTAGAGGAGCAGCAAGCAAATGAGTTACAAACAAAATTTGTCAAACTATAAAATGGAAAAACAGCAGATTTACCTGTGTGGTTTAGCTGGCCTTGTTGTAAAGCTGTTTCATCAACAACAAGATGGGTACCAGAAGCCAGCTGAAGCATCCCAGCTGTGATACGGTTCAACCTGTAATCTTTCTGTGGGATCAGCCTCACAGAGTTCATATTTTCAATTGACATTTCAAGCAGGGCAGTCTGGTAAGGAAAACAATTGATTTTAACTTAACAGGGTACTAATGAATAGGTGGATTCTACTGTAGGCTCTGATGGGTACCTAACTAATGTTAGTGAGTAAAGACGGCTGGGTATAGTGCTGACTACACTATCCCTTCATATGCCAAGGTCACAGAAACAAGTGAACTCTACTTCACTTGCCTCGTAGACCGTCAGGTTTGAAAGGGAACATAACTGTGGGCTGTAGGCTCTTGCGTCAGAGCACAAGATTCATAGCTTTGGTTTATGGGCAGGAGTCAGTCAATAAGACATTTATCAGAAAAAACATCTCTAATAGGAACGTTTTGGTTCACATGAGTCTATTGCTCAGACCTCTTGTCTGCCGGGTACCTAAATTGAGTATATTAATGTTAATGTGGCCAGAGATAGAGCTGACCATATAATCCTTTTATGTTATATTTTATATATGAATCCTTTTATATTGATAGATCACAGAAATATAAAACCTATTTTTTCTGCCATCAGGTGTGAAAAGTTTCTAAATTCTTTTAAATTGCTTAACTTAAAGAGTTAACTGATGAGTATAACATATACAAATATATATATATATATATATTTATATATATATATATATATATATACATATACACACACACACACACAAATCGATGTTTTAAAACCAATAAGTGCTGCATAAATTTTTTTTAAACACAGCACCCACCTGTGAGGTAAGCTGTGAAATCAAATGATGAAGAAACTTGATATACTTTTGAGCACTTGGACATCCACTGATATTCAGACACATCTTCCCCAGAGGCAACATGTCAGCTCTTGCATATCTAGTAAAAAAAAAAAAAAAAAAAACTGATGACAAATAATGAATGCTTCATTTTGAAAGTCATATTTGTTTTAACTCAAAGGTGATTACAGCATTGTGATTAATTTTGACAAATTGGATCATATGTAAATATTCTAAGACTGTCAAACATACACAGTGGAGATGAGGTGACACAAAAGATACTCCGCTGCAAGCCTGTCACACAATAAAGCATGTTCAAGGATTGACAACAGTTCAAGACGCAAAGATAAAGCATCCTCCATCAGATGAATAGCGGCTGAAAACAAATATTTTCATTAGCAAGTTATTGAATAAACACTTGATGAACAATAATACATATTTGAAAACAACACTCTTTTCTAAACACTTTCAATTGGTTAAAAAAAAAACTTTAGTATTTTTACTTCTTTAATAAACACCTTCAGTTGGATTAAAATAAAACTTTAATATTTGTACCTTTCTTATAAACATCTTCAGTAGGAACAGGAGGGAGAATGGGGTTATTATGGTTTAAACGTCTCATGACTAACGCATGAACACGAGGAACCAACGATGGTGGGGGTTCATGTGCCTGTAACTCCTCCTGATAAGCCACATCGCCATGTCTAGGAGTTAACAAAATAGACAATAAAGTTATAAATAAATTTTATATTATCAAAATCTTGGAGTTCGTAGGACATCCCTGAGTCCACCCAGCAATGATGGGTATCTTGACTGAAATTTGGAAAATAGAACTGACAAGAGTATTCCTTTAGTAACTGAAACATTTGAACTTAAATTTGCACTATTAACCACCTAAAATGGTTAACTTTATAACTTACACCGTAAGGTGACATAAGGGGTATATGCTACCACTAGTTCTACTTAAGATTTACTATTTAGTAAAGGAAAACATGTATCATAATTATGAGGACATACTCTGTTTCATCATCAAAAATGGATGCCAGCTGTGGATCCATGGAAAGAATTCCAATAAATTCAATTGCATCTGTTGTCTTGAGATCTACTTCAGGGGTGTACACCTAAACAAGACAAAATATCACACAACTCAAAATGTAACATTATTTAAAATATAAACTGTTCATAACAAATCCTATGCTGAATTGATTCTTAAACATTCATACCATATAGCCAACAAAAGGGGATTGTTATATTTTTATCTTGAACCATTATGTAATTGTAATTAGAAAATAAAAGTGGGTATCAATTTATCTATAAAAAACAACACATCACTTTGAAAGGGTAAATAATGACAAACCTTTAACTCATTTGCTACTAAAGCCTATCTCAAAACCCTTCCCCAGTGGCTAAGCTAAGAGGTAACACATTGGTAGCGAGGAGGGCATGCTGCATTTTATCACACTAGTAGCAAATGAGTTGAACCTTGTTAAAAAGCTCCAATTATCTCATCTATTATTAAATGTTACAGTCATATCAGGAGCAGAAAATTACCTCACCCCAGGACATTACCCTCCCTCCTATTACTACTTAACCCTAAATTACAGAACGTCTAGGGTTAGAGTCATACCAAAAGCATCATGGGTATTCGCAAGGTGGTGAAGAGATGGGGAGGGGGTGTGTAAATGTATCAGCCTATTTGCAAACACATGAAGACATTGGTTAAATAACAAAATAAAACTTACTCTGACAATACACGACACTCCTCTCTCATCAGGAAGTGGCAAGTTTTTATCAAATATCTTGCTTTTGTCAGGATCTTTAGAACCAGGCAAACCATCTGAGTGGAAAATATGTTATTTTGTTTAATAAGGATGCTTCATTTTGAAAGCCATATTTGCTCAAAGAAGTGCCTTAGAAATATGTTGAAAATGTGCATCAAGTGAGATGCTAAAAATGTGCATCAAATGCTTTCCTGTTGTAAAAACTCTTTCAATGATAATTTCTTTACACAGCAAAATGACTATTTTTCTTTTGCAGGGTTGGGGTGAAATAAGATATGTATACTATGCTAGAATCAATGCTTATTTTAACATAAAAAACAAATGTAGCAAAAAAAAAAAACAAAACCCCAAGCTTTTAAGTAAAGAAACAACTGTAGAATATTTAAATCACTAAAACAAAAAATTACTTTGAATATTATGACCAGGATCCGCCATGTGTGCAGAAGGCTGTACTTCCTGTGTGACTTCCATCTCAGAACAAGCGCTATCATCTCTGGATGTTTTCGGCGGGGCCTGGAAATCACTGTACTCACATTCTCTCTCTCGTTTAGTGCGGCAAGATGTACTAGCTGACGGGGCCAATATTTCTGCTTCATTTTTGCTATAAGCTTGGGTTTCAGTTAAGGATTACATTCAACTACTTAGTTTGTCTCATTACTCATCATCATAAAACAAAGCACCCTGTACTTTTTAAAAAAAAAGTACAATTCATACATTATTCTTTTTAAATTTTGCAGTAAAGTGTGATGACACAAATTCAGGGGCACCACCCATTTTTGAAAATAACCCCTGAAAGTGAAATTCACCCAGCCAATCGAAATAGTTAACATTGTGTTAAGATGAAAAGTTTTAAAAATCAGAAGACCTCCCTTTGCCAACATTTTGGTTTTTTAATATCTAAAACAATATGCAGCGACGTAAAAGGGAATCTAAAAAGTGAAAAAATATCCCTGCATTTCCAAAATTTAACAATAAAAAAAAAAAAACCCCTAACTCGAGAATTAAAGAATTACAAATTTGAGAATCTGAAAAGTGAAAAAATATTCTTGAATCAGTAATTCTGGGACAATCCAAGAAAATGGCGCCCATGAAAATAAAATCAGGCCAGCAGACATCACTCAAAGGGTTTCTAGCATCAATCAACTATTGGGAAGGTCACTGCTTTAAACAGTTGATGTAGTTTGCAGGAGTTCATCAGAATTAGGAGTATATTATAAAGAAAGGTTATTGGAGTTATAAACGAGACATACATAATGATAGGCGTAGATTGATTTGAATTTTGTATGAGTAATCTTGGAATTGTGTTTTAATTTTTGAGACTTGGGGTTCAGTGATTTGACAATTAGAAGAAAGAATGCAGGCTTTAAAGTAATAAAAGATTTCCAGCAACATATCAAGTATGTATATTAACAAGATATTTACGCTACAACGATAAGGATATTTTTTTGACCCACTCAGATTCTCCAGGAATTGGGACACAATAAAAGCCGTGTCTTTCCACATGAACATTCTCTTTACCACATTCCATTGTTTCAAAAGGCTAAAAAAAAATTAAAGTAGTAATATTGTTAATATAACAAAAACTTTAAATGATAATATATAGAATCAGTAATTCGTAACTCATGCAACATTTAATATTTCATTAAAACTTAAGGGGGGTCTAGTAGTCAAAATCAAATTTTGTTTTCAATGATGAAATAAATGGTTTTATTATATATTAATAACTTCAAGTACCTTATAGTACACAAAAATGTACTTATTGGAGCAAATTTAAGACTTTTAGTACTTTGATGAAGGTTATCAGGGTCGAAACGATCAATTTTTACATATACGGTAGAATGTAAAAAACACATTACCTACTAATGCCAAAGCAAAACAAATTTGTATATGCATAGAACTCATTGCCATGAATTAGTTGTTAGAACGAAATTGTGATATCTTTAAAAATAAATTTTTATTGAATTTTTTAAAATTCATGTATTATTTATTCACGCTTTTCGTGATGAAATATTCTTTTAAAAAATTATAACTTTTTTGTTATATTAAAATCAGCAAAATTGTTCTAAGACATAATAGAAAAACATAATAGAAATACACTGTGGAAATTTGAAGTGATTCTGACAGACACATCTTAAGTTATATCCATTCCTAAGACACTACTGCGTTAAAATTGACAAAATGGAGAAACGGCAAAATTAAAGTTTAATGACAAAATATTTTATTATATACATATGTCTATAGCCAAATCAATGCAAGAAATTGATAAAAAATCCAATTTTAAAAAAATATAATTAAAAAACAAAGCAGCCTAGAAAATAAATGTTTAAAAAAAAATAATACAGCAATGACACTCCACACACCCCAAAAAAAAAAAAAAAAAAAAAAAAAAAAAAAAAAAAAAAAAAAAAAAAAAAATCTAAAAATTTCCTGCACTATAGCTTTTACCCCCCTCAGAATTAAAAAACTGCTGCTCTACAATCAGCCTTGCATTTACTATCTGCTTTCTTCTTCTCTTTGCCTCTATTCCCTCCTTCTTTTCAGCTTTGCTAACCCGAAGAATGTCTCGTTTTTTTCCTTTCTTCAAAGTTACACCTCCAACTTTGCAGCCAATGTTCTCAAGGAATTGGTGGAGACCGACACTCCCTGAATTAAATTCAGCAATTGACAATGCTGTGCCCACTTCCACTCTTTTTTTCGACACAAAGATGTGTTTTGGTATCCTCGCCCAAATCTTTGCGTGGATGCTTTCATTAGCATTCTGCGTCATGCCAGATAAGCAGCGTTCAAGCAAACTGTCAGAGGTGAGCCTCTCATATATGGGCTTTACCTTCTCAGCCACAACCTCTGACAGAAAGCAGCTGCTTTTACCTGCGTGTGAAGGGGGTGTTTGCCCTAGAGCCATGGCTCTCTGCCAAAAGCACCAAGACTGAACTCCTGTGGGACAGTCATGATGGTTGGGCACTTCGTCAGAGGAAGCTGCATGGTAGAAGCTCATGAAGATTTTTTTCCTCAGTTCTTCTACATTTGAACATTTACTCGCTACTGCCTTCTTGTAATACCTCTGGAGAAGGTTCATCTTTGCCTGTAAATTGAGGAATATTTTTAAAAATTAAAATATGTTTACAAAATAAATTGTCACTTTAGCAAGGAACATAAAATTGAAAATCCTGACAATATTTGAAAAGGGTACTAACTTGTGTTAGGCTTCCAGCTTTCCGTCCACCTATCGTCCTGCCATTCTTTGCTTCTGCAGCCACTAGGTTTCTTAGTGCCGTTCCTAACCTCTTGGACACGTGATTGGTGCACTCCTCTTTTGTTATAGGCACATCATAGGGTGACAGAGACAGAAGCTCGTTGTACGTCTTGCAGTCTCCGTCACTTACAAATTTAGTGTACCGTAGGCCATTGTCCTGGGAGCGTTTCCACATAGTCTTGGCCGCTTCAGCTTCCATCAGACCAGAGGATCCTGTGTGGTTGATGTTGCAGTCTGCCTTATGATCTTCATACCACTCTTGGTAGGCAGCAAGGCTTTCACTCTTCTTAGTGCGGCCTGTTGTAGAACACAGCTGAAAAAAAAAAGAATTTGGTCTCTGTAAGCAAAAACAGTTCATACGTCTTTTTAGGAAATAATTTTAACTAGTGGATGCCTAATAATTACACTTACCGGGCAGTGTGTGGACATCACATGAAAATCAACTGCTAATCCAGTAGTGGTTTCTATTACAACTCCTAGTCCATGCTTGGATGTATGGCCTCTCTTATGCCATGTACCGTCAAAGCTTACAGTCAGGTCGAGTGTGTCTGCACCCCCTGAGCCATACTTCTTTTTCACAGTGTGAATGGCATCTGCCTTGACCTTCTCTGCAAACACTAGGTTTTTAGCATGAATGTCGTTTAGATGGGCAGTGTAGGTCTTACATTCCATGGAGTCCATTCCCATGGCCTCGCAGAAAGCATTCATTCCAGCATATCCAACTCCTACATTCAAAAATGAAGCTACCAGCCGCCTGTTGATCTCATAATGCTTGCTCTCTGATAGTGTCTTGGATGTTGCAGTGCTGGCATGAAGCATTTTACATTTAGAGCATGCAACCCGTAGCATCAACACAGAGCCAGCTCTCTTCTCACATGACAGTACAAGCTTTTCAAAGCAGACATTGCAGCTTAGCTCACTAAATAGGTTACCCAGATTGCTAAGGTCAACCAAGGCATAAGTTGACAGTGTGTCGTTTGTAGGCACTTCAACGTCAGGTTTCTCTTGTGATGAAGAAGCAGCAAAGTTAAGCTTACGCTTTGATGCAGATTCTTTTACAGGAATAACAGTGTCTTGGCTGCTCGTTCCTGGAGATTCAACTGGAACTGCAAGTGCATCATGCTGCATCTGTACTTTCTTTGCAAGCTTGGCAGCCCTTGCTTTGGCTAAGCCAGTTTTCTTAGAACGGGTGGTGTGTTTGGCTCTTTGAGTAGCAACTTGTTTGCTGGGTGCCATTTTACTGGAAAAAAAATTATGATAAAGTTTAGGAGTCAATCAACATTAGATTATTACTGATGAAAAATTAAAATTTATCTAGAAAACCTATAGATTAGATCTAGATATCACAATGCTGCATTGAGACAGCTAATGTAGATCTAGACTGATCTAGAAGTAGACTCTAGCTAGATTCTAGATCTAAATCTAGTCTATCTACTGTATCTAGATCTAGATTCTAATAATATACTGACATACTGCCTGTACTGACTACAGCTAAGCTTAGACCTAGATCTCTAGATCTAAATCTAGTTGTCAAATAAATCTAGATATTAGATAATCTAGAATATATCGTTATCTCTTAGATTCTAAATTTAAAAAATGATTGTTTCTAGACTCTAGATCTAGAATCTAGTCTAGATCTAGTAACTAGCCCAACTCTAGCAGTACTCTAGCAGTAGTACTCTAGCGTCTAGAGTAGACTAGATCTAGAGACACCAGACATCTAGATCTAGAATCTAGATCTAATATCAATATTCTACTATTCTAGACTAAAAGATCTAAATAAAAATAACAATTTTTCAAAAAATTTACCTTGCAATTGTTTGAAACAAACAAAAAATTGAGCAAAGCTTGAAAAATGAGTAGTTTGAACAGCGTGCGCAGATATCAATCGATAAGATAAGATGGCGGCGTAAGTAAACCAACGCGATGCATCACGGTCCGTGGTTAACCAACCGATGGCCTCATTTTCTAAAAATAGTGTATTTATTTATAACTGACCAATGATAGTACAGATTTTATAAAGTTAGACAAACTAGGGGGCTAGTGACGTATTTCAAATTATTTGTGCTCTTTCTTAGGCACATCTATTTTTAGAAAAATAGGTCAGCAAGATGGTCGCTTGGATTTGCTTCAAAACGATACCTTACACGGCTTATTAGCAATTATAGGAATAATGTTGCATGGTCGTAACTATGGCCGATTTTGCAACTTTCGCAGTTCGTTGAAATTTTATCCTAGACACATGTTATTCTAACTCAATTTTAGTAATAATTGCATCATATTTTTGCTTATTCAATAGGGGAAATGTGTTAAGAAGAGGTTGATTTATAAAAATATGTTTTTATTAAAAAACTGAGTTTTTATGAAAAAATAATCATTTTTGAAGAAAGTTGACTACAGGTCCCCCCTTAATGACAAAACCAGAATTATTCAGAAATATATTAAAGGAGGCATATGTTAAGGGAAAATAATTGGTTATCATATTTTTAAAAATAGTGCAAGTAAAAAGCTTACAGCCAATGTAGGAACATCTCTAAAGGAGCCAAATTCAAGACGAGAGCTGTGAGCATTTGTGTTTGTTACTGTGTATTGGCCCACACAGAACTGAGGATCAAATACATCTTGAACCATACAACGATACTTCACCAGAATGCCTGATTTCAACTGGTCTAGAGAAGTGCTGTTCAGAGATGGTATCTGTGTAATAAAAAAATTTATATGCATTGTAAACAATGATAAAAATACATGATGAATTTTAAATCTTTTATTAAAGAAAAAGACTGAATAATAAGCAAATGATGAAAAAAAAAAAATCACACAAAAATTATTTCATAATTATCAGTACAATACTACATACATCAGTCAATATGAATAAACTTAACAGCTAACCTTAGATAAAGCTGACTCATCAAGCCTTTCAGTAAAGTAGCTTTGAACTTTATTGACAAAATCATCATGTTTCCCACCAACATTGTCCTCTGCAAGAAGAGAGAAAGTAGTTCAAACAAAATTAAAATCACCTATAAACTACAACAAGAAAGGCGTTTGTAAATGCCTATACAAGTGAAGAGTAGAAGCTTTCATGTTAATATAGACTAATAGTTGTCTCACAGCATTCTATGTTTGTTGGTTATAGATCATTAGATGACTCTGACAACTTCTTCATTCATAACTGTAATGTTGGATGGGATTTTCTCTAACACAAAAAGTATTAGGCCTATGTATGTGACAACATGAATGTTATGAATGAGCCAAATGCCCTGCTTTTCATTCATGGTTTGATTCAATCGCCTTTTGCTTTGTCCATCTCATTTAACTAAGACTAAGAGCAATAGTTATTTGATTTTGGAGTAGGCCTATGGCTATAGGCCAACTCTCCTAGATGGGACTTTTCAGTTAAGCAACCATGAGTTTTACCAGCCTGATGATGCCAACAACTAGATCTAATTGGCAAATGTTGACTTGACAAAGCAACATTTTTGCTTTTAGGCTAACACTTTATTATTATAAAATCATGCAGTCCTTCACTTCATTAAAAACATGATTGCCATAGGCCATAGTTTAAATTTTGTTGTGATTTCTTTTAGTTTTAGACTTCAGTGATTAATTTGAAGCTGACAACAAAAAGAAATTATTTAGCCTAATAATAAGCCCTAATGCCTAATAAATAAATAATACAAGTAGGCCTAACATGCCAAAACATTTGGTCATATGACATGATTTATGTTACAGTTTACAGTACACTGAATGAATACTGTACTGTTAAATAATACACTGTTTGTGTTTAATGTTTAGTTTCACATTTTCCACTCTCAATCAGTTTACTGGTTTTTGTTTGGTACTAGATTTCTAGATCTATTTCTAGATCTAGATATTCTAGATCTAGATCTGTCAAAACTGACTCAAAACTTGGTATGGGAGGCTACCATCTGGATCTGGTAAAGTGAAGATGGCAGATGAATTAAAAGTTAAGCACTCTTTCAAAAACCTTAGGCCTTAGGGTCCATGGGGAGATGAAGTCAGTTCACCTAATTTAGAAAAATATTAATTTTATATTAAAAAGTTACAAACCGAATAGCTTTTGTATTGTGTCATATGGCCTTGTACTCCAGTCTTCAATCCCAGGCATTGTTTGTAATTTTTTTTTAATAGATAGGCTTATAGATTTTCGGATCGGACAGTTTATTCTAAGACCAACAGACTACTAGATCTACTTCAACTAGATCTAGATCTAGATCCACAAAAATAATCAAAGAGAATGTTTAGGCCTATTTATTTACAAAACAAATGATAACAACACACCTAGATTCTAGATCTAGAATCCAGTAATATGGCGGGAATGGTAATGATTATTAATCTTTTGGTACGCAAGAACATTCTGTAAATTCAAATAGGGTGCAAACAGGGGTTAGCAAATTCGCATTTGGATTTAGTTTGTTGTCGTTTCCGGTAAATGTACCGAGTGTTGACAACTATTTCTACTGGAGTTAGTACACTACTAGACTAGATCTAGATCTAGATCTAGCTAGACCTTGCTAAACTGACGCATTAAGATCTGTCTCGTATAATATAAGATTTCTAGACCTAGATCTAGAATCTAGATCTAGATCTTGGCATAGTTTCTAGATCTAATAAGTCAGTCAGTAGTCAGCAGTGAGTATGGATGAAAAAGTTTGCACCGGCAATCTCGAAAAAGGTAGGCTAGGATTTAATTAATTTTAAAATTACTAGATCTAGATCTAGATCTAGACCTAATCTAGATCTAGATCTAGAGATTCTAGATCTAGAGTCTAAATCTAGAAAGCTAGACTCTAATTACTAGATTCTAGATCTATCTAGAATCTAGACTAGGTGAGACACACAAACTCATAAACTTTGTTGTCACTTGTGTCCCAAGACAAACTTAACTTAGTGATTAGTGAAGATCTAGAGTCTAGATCTAGAAAGCTAGACTCTAATTACTAGATTCTAGATCTATCTAATCTAGATCTAATTCTAGATCTATCTAATCTAGATCTAATTCTAGATCTATCTAGATCTAGACTAGGTGAGACACACACACTCATAAACTTTGTCACTTGTGTCCCAAGATATCTAGATTCTAGATCTAGAATAAGAATCTAGATCTAGTATTCTCACATCTAAACCTGGCTGGTGTCTGAACTGAAGAGTGAGAGAGTTTCGCTAAAAGGTGACTAAGATGATTAAGAAGTGTGACTAGGAGGGTCACAAGTGAAGTGTGTTTTATAATGGTGTTTTTAGTATTTTAATATGTTTAGTGTAGTTACTAATAGTTACTAAAGTTAGGCCTAGTTTTAAACTAAGTTATATTAATTTTTTGGCCTCTTTTCACAATTTGTCATGTTTTTGTTACAGAGAAAACAACACAGCATCTTGCTGCTTTAAGCATAGGTGTCATATGTATTCTTATTGGGCTACCATTATGGTGGAAAACAACAGAAGTCTACAGAGTTAGTCTCCCTTACACAGACATTCAACACTTGTCTGACAACAAGGTATGTTTTGTTTTATTATATGATATTTATAAAAATTCTTTTTTGTTAATATTCTAAACTAAAATTAGTAAGCTGTTTGTACTCTATAATTTGCTATCCATATGTACTATGCTAGCCACAGTCTAATATGGTAGTTATAGACAGTGATATTTTTACTGTTTTTGTTTTATAGCTTGAGTTCATGGTTGAAGTGGATGTTATCTGGGCAGCAGCCACAAACAAAAAAGACAGCTTATTCCTCTCAGATTTAGCACTGCAATTGTCTAGGTCACTAGGTATGTAATTAGCTGGCCATTCATTTTAAAATTCTGATAATTAAAATAACTCCAAATTTTTATTTGAATAGTTTTTTTCTCTAGGTTTGTGAAAGTAATATTAATTTATTTTTTTCTTCATGTAGACAGCAAACAGTTTGATGGGAAAACCTTGTCCTCCATATTTAGAGTAGCAGTTCGAGAAGCTGATGACCCAGAGCTGCTGGCCCTCCAGAAAGTTTCTAAGTGTATGTAATGTAACAGTTTTTGTTATTGAAAAATTGTAGAACTACATATTAAATGTTCAGCTAGCTGATTCCACCAATGGTTTATAGTCTGCCCTTTGTAATCTCTAACACTTGGTGTACTTAAAGTCTCTTTCATGTTTATACATTTAAAAATTATCTGGCTTAAGTTAGGGAAAAAAAAAAGTGAATTGGGCATATTGCTGACCACACTACCCCTTCAAATACTAAAGCCATAGAAGCAGATGATGTTGATTTTATCTTCTATTTAGTCCATCAGGACTAAAAGTTTTCATTAAATACTCTCTGTCACTGTTGCATACCACCAAGAGACAATGAGAAACTCTGCTTTAGTGATGTCCCAATGACAATGCCATACTTTTGTTTGATATGAAATATTATTTCTTGTTAATACATTCTTAGTATTGAAAGGAGACTTTAAGTATGAAGATTTATTTTTGTAATGGATTTTTTTTTTTTAGAATTATTATTATAAAACAACCTAACACTTTCTTAAGAATTTAGCATGTGCGATTAAAAATCTCAGTTTTCTATTTCAACTACCTTTGTAAAACAGTGTCAGATCTGCAGCCAATACTCTCTTCTGATAACTTGAACAAGTACAATATTATAGTAACAAAACCTTCAAGCATCATTACTCAGCCAGTTCTTGCACCTGGGAACAATGTCTTTCTACCTTACAATGGGGCAGGTAAACATGTCTTGAATAGTAAAAGTTTAACATGCATAAATTTATTTTCTTTTTAAAAATTTGTATAAATACCTAGCTGAATTATAAGTTTCTTCGTACAGATATTTTCTTATAAATAATATAATATTATTACATGTTAAATAATGTAACTGATATTTTCTGTAAAGCTTATCTGCAAAATTGGAGATACGATATTATGGTACAAAATATTTTGATCCAGATTTGTGGTTAATTGTAGTCAAACAAAATATTTCAGCTGTTGAGGGTCTTTCTGCTCAAATTGTGCACTTGTTGATGGATGTTATAAGGATGGCAACTCTGACAAAAAGTGTGGAAGCTGCACAAGGACTTCGAGCCCAAAGAGTTGGTATCATTAATATCTTAAGACCCTGCTCATATCTTAATCTGTTCAAACAGTTACTGATCATTTTATATCTTTGTACATGAGGTTGTAATATATTTAAAAAGATAATAACTAACATTAATTCTTTTAAATATTCTTGAATTAAAATTTTAAATTAACACTGAATTTACAGATAAGGATATTATGAGATCCTTTAGATTTCATTCAGGTTATGACATAACCTTCACCCTTATGGTTCCTGCATTAATATCTTAAGACAATACTCATATCTTAATCAGTCCAAAGAGTTACAGATAATTTTATTACCTTTGCACAATAGGTTGTAATATATTTAAAAAGACAGTAAATTAACATTGATTCTTTTAAATATTCTTGAATTAAAATTTTAATTAACTCTGAATCTACAGCCAGACAAGGATATTATGAGGTCCTTTAGATTTCATTCAGGTTATGACATAACCTTCACCCTTATGATTCCTGAGCCAGACCATATCAATGTCCAATGGGATATTGCTAATGGAGTTGAAGGTAAATGTTATTTTATAACAGAGGTCATTACCCTTCTTTGACTAAAAGACCATTTTAAGATATTTCTGGAAAAATCAATGCTGTGGAGTCTCACTGAAAGTTATATTTAAGCTCTGATACTTTAAGCTATGTATGCTTTAAAAAACAAACGTTACTGTGTTATTGAAATTATTTCATGAAGCGCTGTAACTATACATTGAACATAAGTGTTATAAAAATAAAAGGTCTAATAAAAAGATTTTTGAGGGTATAAACATCAAAACCATAATTAGGTATTGAAGTATACAATATAATCCTGAGTTTGTTTCTGTTAAAATCTGCTTTTGTGTTATGTTAATATTTTAGATGTAATAATTAATACAATTAAAAAAAAAATTTTGTTTTAGATTATTTCCGTCCTTTGCTTGATTCCCTGGAAAGTTACACCAATATATCAGTCACTTCTCAGGTACGTTTAATTTTTGTTGTTAAAAAGTTGATTGAATGACAATGATAATTATTACTGACATTAAGTTTTTATCAAGGCTTAGGATTTGATAAAGACAGGCTTTAGGACAAATTGCTGATCAAATATGTTTCTACAGCACTCTTATCTCCTTCTTCCCAGGTTCTCTATTTCATCAGCTTAGGTGGTCAGCCGAAGAAGGGGGACAACTACTTTTACTTTTCTGAGCAGGATTTACCTCATGTTATCAACCCCTTAGAGACTAAATTAGGTGACAGCATTTTACATTTAAAGAAAAACTAGTTGCAAACATGTATCTATTAATAATGATATATTTTATTTCTAATAACCACACACTTTTTAACTAATTTTACCACAAATTTAAATAATGTAAACAAAAAAATATAAAGCTTTGCTTGCTTGTTTAAAAAAAGATATTTTACTGTTTGGAGAAAATGTATGTCTTTTCTCTATTTTCTAGGTATAAAGGTAGTAAATAGACCTATAGTCATTAAAAAAAATATTGATTCCATTCAGCTGTCTTGGATATAATGTAAAATTATACTGTCTGCAGGTTTTCATGCTTCCAACAACCCAGGATTAAATTTCATAGTGTACATTCCTACCAAAAATAGAAGTCCTTTGTACATTCATGATAAAAATGGTTGGTATTTTGTTTATTTTTATCCACAAAATTTTTAATACGTTCAAAAGTTCAAAGCATTAAGGATGGTGTAGGTATAAAAAAGGCGCCTGAAGATATAGAATGTTATATTGCTATGGCTTAGTTTGGTTTTAGTGATCTGATAATAATCTATCAGTTAATAAATCTTGTTTGGTGGTAGCTGTGAAAATTATGAAATTAGAAAATTATTTGCTTAAAAAAATAGTCATAGATATGCAAGACAAAATCTTAGAAGCTGGTATATCCAATATAATTCTTTTTGTAAATGCTGTTATTATTTAAATTAAATTTATTTTGGTCTAACTGTCTACTGCAGGTGCTGCTGTACCAAGTAATTCTTTCCTCAGTCCACGATGGGGTGGCGTCATGATCTACAATCCACAGATGGAGTCTTCTTCCAATGGATCAGACGTTCATCCCCTCCCCGTGGACATGCACCAGATCATGGAGGTCTTTGTCACACAGTCTAGGCTGCTGTTGAACATCAACCCACACGTAAGGGAGGATTTTGTTGTGTACGGCCTCACATAAGGGAAGTTTAGTTAGGTGTGGCCTTACATAAGGGAGTTCTGTTAGGTGTGGCCTCACATAAGAGAGGCTTTTGTTAGGTGTAAGAGTGGCTTTCAGGGTCTAAATTTTCATACCAGAATCCTTACATTGCATACTAGTCCACATAAGGGACTGGGTCAAGGTCATTACCTCCACTATTTGTTCCACCACTCTTGAGATTAGTATTAGCCCACTGTCAATTACCTCCCACCCTCCACTACCCAAGGTAATTACCTCTGTTCTTGATATCACATAGTAAAAATGTCACCCAGTTAAGTTAGAATCCTGGCATTCTGTGGAATAGTTCAACTGGGTTGATAGAGTACAAAGTTAGTCATATTTTGTACTTTCATTAGCTCAACTAGGTTGACAGAGTACTATCATTAGGTATTTTATAGAATAGTGAACAAGAAGACCTTCAAAGCTTATTCTGTCCAGAACATTTCCTATCTTTCAATTAGGGTTATGTTTAATGTTATGTTTAAGGACAATTTGTAATTGATGGTGGGGGGGGGGGGGGGGGGGGGGTTAATGTCCTCCAACTGAGGGGTAATTTATCTGGCTAAGAGGGAGAAAGGTAATGTTTAGGGTTTAATGTACAAGAGATGGAGAGTAGGTTCTAGCTCTCATGAGCTTAGGTTCAGTATTGAGCAGGCTGTCTTTTTAAGTGAATACATTTAGTATGAATCCCACTATTAAAGTAGGCCTGATGCCTGAGTAAAAATTTTTTTTTGACTTGCAGATGGCAACAAAAGAGTTGAAGGTGCTGAGCACAGGTGACTCTAAACTTGTGCAGTGGGAGCTGGCTGGATGGCTCCGGAGCCGCTGTGCTGAGAACATTCTGACGGCCACTTTAAGCCTGCAGTCCCTGGCTCAGCTGCTGGAGGAGATAGGGAACATTGTCATTAATGATGACATTGGGAAGGAGGTGAGGTGGCATTAATGATGACATTGGGAAGGAGGTGAGGTGGCATTAATGATGACATTGGGAAGGAGGTGAGGTGGCATTAATGATGACATTGGGAAGGAGGTGAGGTGGCATTAATGATGACATTGGGAAGGAGGTGAGGTGGCATTAATGATGACATTGGGAAGGAGGTGAGGTGGCATTAATGATGACATTGGGAAGGAGGTGAGGTGGCATTAATGATGACATTGGGAAGGAGGTGAGGTGGCATTAATGATGACATTGGGAAGGAGGTGAGGTGGCATTAATGATGACATTGGGAAGGAGGTGAGGTGGCATTAATGATGACATTGGGAAGGTGAGGTATCATTAATGATGACATTGGGAAGGAGGTGAGGTGGCATTAATGATGACATTGGGAAGGAGGTGAGGTGGCATTAATGATGACATTGGGAAGGTGAGGTATCATTAATGATGACATTGGGAAGGAGGTGAGGTGGCATTAATGATTACATTGGGAAGGAGGTGAGGTGTCATTAATGATGACATTGGGAAGGAGGTGAGGTGGCATTAATGATGACATTGGGAAGGAGGTGAGGTGGCATTAATGATGACATTGGGAAGGAGGTGAGGTTGCATACATTGGGAAGGAGGTGAGGTGGCATTAATGATGACATTGGGAAGGAAGTGAGGTGTCATTAATGATGACATTGGGAAGGAGGTGAGGTGGCATTAATGATGACATTGGGAAGGAGGTGAGGTGGCATTAATGATGACATTGGGAAGGAGGTGAGGTGGCATTAATGATGACATTGGGAAGGAGGTGAGGTGGCATTAATGATGACATTGGGAAGGAGGTGAGGTGGCATTAATGATGACATTGGGAAGGTGAGGTATCATTAATGATGACATTGGGAAGGAGGTGAGGTGGCATTAATGATGACATTGGGAAGGAGGTGAGGTGGCATTAATGATGACATTGGGAAGGTGAGGTATCATTAATGATGACATTGGGAAGGAGGTGAGGTGTCATTAATGATGACATTGGGAAGGAGGTGAGCTGTCATTAATGATGACATTGGGAAGGAGGTGAGGTGGCATTAATGATGACATTGGGAAGGAGGTGAGGTGGCATTAATGATGACATTGGGAAGGAGGTGAGGTTGCATACATTGGGAAGGAGGTGAGGTGGCATTAATGATGACATTGGGAAGGAAGTGAGGTGTCATTAATGATGACATTGGGAAGGAGGTGAGGTGGCATTAATGATGACATTGGGAAGGAGGTGAGGTGGCATTAATGATGACATTGGGAAGGAGGTGAGGTGTCATTAATGATGACATTGGGTGGTAGGTGAGGTGTCATTAATGATGACATTGGGAAGGAGGTGAGGTGGCATTAATGATGACATTGGGAAGGTGAGGTATCATTAATGATGACATTGGGAAGGAGGTGAGGTGTCATTAATGATGACATTGGGAAGGAGGTGAGGTGGCATTAATGATGACATTGGGAAGGAGGTGAGGTGGCATTAATGATGACATTGGGAAGGAGGTGAGGTGGCATTAATGATGACATTGGGAAGGAAGTGAGGTGTCATTAATGATGACATTGGGAAGGAGGTGAGGTGGCATTAATGATGACATTGGGAAGGAGGTGAGGTGGCATTAATGATGACATTGGGAAGGAGGTGAGGTGGCATTAATGATGACATTGGGAAGGAGGTGAGGTGTCATTAATGATGACATTGGGTGGTAGGTGAGGTGTCATTAATGATGACATTGGGTGGTAGGTGAGGTGTCATTAATGATGACATTGGGAGGGAGGTGAGGTGGCATTAATGATTACATTGGGAAGGAGGTGAGGTGGCATTAACGATGACATTGGGAAGGAGGTGAGGTGTCATTAACGATGACATTGGGAAGGAGGTGAGGTGGCATTAATGATGACATTGGGAAGGAGGTGAGGTGGCATTAATGATGACATTGGGAAGGAGGTGAGGTGGCATTAATGATGACATTGGGAAGGAGGTGAGGTTGCATTAATGATGACATTGGGAAGGAGGTGAGGTGGCATTAATGATGACATTGGGAAGGAGGTGAGGTGGCATTAATGATGACATTGGGAAGGAAGTGAGGTGTCATTAATGATGACATTGGGAAGGAGGTGAGGTGGCATTAATGATGACATTGGGAAGGAGGTGAGGTGGCATTAATGATGACATTGGGAAGGAGGTGAGGTGTCATTAATGATGACATTGGGTGGTAGGTGAGGTGTCATTAATGATGACATTGGGTGGTAGGTGAGGTGTCATTAATGATGACATTGGGAGGGAGGTGAGGTGGCATTAATGATTACATTGGGAAGGAGGTGAGGTTGCATTAATGATGACATTGGGAAGGAGGTGAGGTGGCATTAACGATGACATTGGGAAGGAGGAGAGGTGGCATTAACGATGACATTGGGAAGGAGGTGAGGTGTCATTAATGATGACATTGGGAAGGAGGTGAGGTGGCATTAATGATAACATTGGGAGGGAGGTGAGGTTGCATTAATGATAACATTGGGAGGGAGGTGAGGTGTCATTAATGATAACATTGGGAGGGAGGTGAGGTGGCATTAATGATTACATTGGGAAGGAGGTGAGGTGTCATTAATGATGACATTGGGAAGGAGGTGAGGTGGCAATAATGATGACATTGGGAAGGAGGTGAGGAAATAATTTAATTAATCATGACATCAGGGAAGAGGTTATGATAAAAAGTCCATCCATGTTGACATCAATCTTAATAATTGTGAATTTTGTCATCAACATTGACATTATTAAAGATTTGATATACAGGCAGACAATGTATTGTAAAGAAAATGTTATTAAATTTGATTTTTAATTTTTGAATACAAATTATGTCACACAAAATGGTTACAAAAATGAACCAACAAAGCAATAAATCTTGAACAGGTTGAGTCAGCTGTGGCTTCCATTAAAGAAAGTAAACTTCTCCTGAAGAGCGGCAAGCTGAAGGAGGCTTTCCTTGCCTCTAAGGCAGCAGTTGAGTCCTCAGAGCTGGCTTTCTTCCACCCCTCTCTACTAGAGCTCTTGTATTTCCCTGAGGATCAAAAGTGAGAATTTATGATCTTACTTTTTAATTCAGTAATCTTAATTGTTTCCTTAATCCTAGTAACTTGAAATGTCATTTTTTTTTAAAATTTATAATGTTAAAATAAATTTCAAAATTATGTTAAGCCACACACTTTTGAGATAATAAAAGTTTGAATCATGAATAAGAAAAACCCAATCACTCAACACACGAGCTAGAAACTTGTCTAACGCTCCCTCATCTTGATGTGAGGATCAATCAGATAAGAAATTTGAATTAATGAACAAAAATTCACCCTTAAGGGTCTGTTTTATAAATAGATGACACTGAAGTGAATTTTTTCATGTTATTTCTTTATAGGTTTGCCATCTACATCCCCCTGTTTCTGCCCATTAGTATACCAGTGCTGACCACAATGCTGCAAGCCATCAAATGGTTCAGAGAACTCAAGAAATCTAAACAGGACTAATTTAGTGATTGAATTGTTAGATAAATTATTCTTCAATTATTTTAAAGCTGGTTTTTGACTAATTTTGTTTTAACTAATAACCATTCCCACCTGCAAAAATGATGTTAGAAAAATGTCTTTGTATCAAAGTGAAGGAATGAACCTCTTTTTCTTGACTGACCTCGTTTTGACATACCATTCTCTGGGTGCTTAACAAGGCACATTGCAACTAAATATTGCAACTTGAGATGCATTTTGCTTTTCTGTTTTGTTGATGTTCTCACCTGTTCTAAGATTTTTTTTACCTGTTTTGCTGATGTAAAACTATTTTATGAATCAAAATAAGAAATATTTTGTAACATTTGTTTTTAAACTGGTGTAGATAATTAAATTTAAGAACTAAAAGTTGAGCACCACATGTAAGAATTATAACCTGCTTCTCCTCATTATGACCATCTTTGAATGGGTGTTGTTGCAGATTGTTTGAAGTTACTTGGTGACCATCTTTAAATGGGTGTTGTTGCAGATTGTTTGAAGTTACTTGGTGACCATCTTTAAATGGGTGTTGTTGCAGATTGTTTGAAGTTACTTGGTGACCATCTTTGAATGGGTGTTGTTTGCAGACTGTTCAATATTTGAAGTTACTTGGTGTAACATTTGATGAACAAACCTAGTTGGTTGGCGTGTTATGTGAGTTGGTTTTGTCTTGTAGTGAGTGAGTTATAAGCTGGTGAATTGTATTGAGTGAAGTGCTGTGTGAGATGATTGTATGATGGGATAGGGTCTTGTGAGTTGAGTATGTGTGTTAGTTACCTTGTGGTGACTGAATTGTTTGTTATCTATCAAAGTTTAAATTTTTTATGGTTATGTTAAATGTTAGTTAATAAAATATAATGAGACTGTAATTTAAAAAAAAAATGTTTTTAAAAAAGACTAGTTCTTGATGAAGGTTTGAGTATTGTTTACAAGGTGGTTGAGTTGTAGAGAAAGTCTTGGGTTCGGTTCCATGGCTCGAGTCGGTAGGATGTGACTGAGTCCACTCACCTCTGACTTGAGAGTGGAGAAATAAAGACAGCTGGACACAGTACTGACCTCACTATTCCTTTATACAGACAACACAGGGGAGATTTAAATGTCAATGTGGTTGTTTATATTTTGTCTAAATTTCTGCCTTCTAATATGACATGAACCTTGGCAGTCATGCACAGCTTCCTGAGGGTGAATATACTCTTGTGATGGCTGCAAATAATTTTGTTTAACCAACTCTTGCCTTGAAACTAGCAAGGAATGTCAATACAATATGGCATCACCACATCAATTAATGTCAGTACAATGTGGCATCACCACATCAATGAGACTTGACAGCAAGAAATGTCAGGCCAATATTACGTCACCGTTACATCTAAAGGGCTGGAAAGTAGGTCAATAAACAGTTCTATGGCTCATGCAGGTTTTATTGAGCCTTAGAACTGGTTTGTGAAGTACTTACTAGCCCTATAGCAGGGCCTGATAATCGGCTGGCACCAATAGTTACGTCACGCCAGTAAACAAATCCTGACCCCCCCCCCCCCTTACTTTCGAGCAAAGTAAATCACGTGCTGCTTCAGGTGAAATTATAGTAAGTTGGTATTAATGGGGGGGGGGGGGGGGGGAAGAAACACGACACTTTTATTTCATACCAGTAGCTCAGGGGGATTAACTCTATACAACTACAAACTCGGTAGCCATAAAAATCGGGGCTTAACATTCACACCACCTAAGCTTGACATATAAACTCCACCAAAGTGAACCGGTTTCCTAGAAACGCTCCATTTTAAGGAACATTCGCCGGATCCTGAAACAAATAAGAAGGCTCATTGTGTATTGGTGTGGTAGGATTGGCTTAGCCAATCATAAGGCTAAATTTTATTAACTATTTTGATCCCGCATAATTTCATTAGTTGTATTTAAAAAAAAATGCTTCTTTATAATAGCTATCATAATTTCTTAAGTCCAGAATTCTACTGTAAATATTTTTAAAAAGTATCTTGTTCTGTTTACTAACGTGGACACCAAATACAACAATGGAGGCATTACAGCTTAGTCCCTAAGTGGAGCGATGACATTCGTGTAATTTTACACTAGAATACATTTTATTTTACTTGTGTATCCTATATCAGACAAGTGTATATCTAGACACGAGATTAAAGCACGACTGAAATAAACATTAAGCAGTGTTTCTTACACACTATTTTTCTCCGGTGGGAGGGGGGGGGGGGGGGGGGGAAAGCGGTAGCCTGAAAGAAACTCAGCCATTAAGGAATATAAGGGCGTGCTTGGGGGAAAGCAAGGGTCGCCACTCACATTCAAAAAAGAAATTTGTTTGTTTAAATATTCCGGCCCAGGTTTTAAGAATTCGCAGTTAACGAACGATACTTCAACCCTGAACCCAACATTAAAACTGACATCATTCAAGCCAAGTCATAATACATTAACCCGTAGTACTCGCCCATCCAATTTACGAGTTGAAGTATCGTAGTTTGCGATACCGGTTCCGTGTAAAGTGGGTGCGGCTAAACCATATGAGCAGCAAAAATAGCAACAAATTTGGTTTGGTACTAGATCTAGACATAAATGTATCATGTTACTTATGTTTAGACAACTTCTATGAAAATAAATAACAGCATTCCCCCCCCCCCCATTCCCACACATACATTATACGTCATGAGGTTCGTGACGTCATTATCAGACGCCGGCTTTCTTCTGGTGCTATGATGTGTGACCAGGGATTAGGAAAGGGCAGAAGTAAGGAGAGACAGAGAAATATCAGGTTAACAATGTAGCAACAGGAACTGATGTCCTACGCTCTGACGCTTCGAGAGTAATTCGTTAAACAGTTCAAAAGTTTACCTCTGTTAGTTATACAAAACACGGAGCAGCGGGGAAACGAAACAAAAAATGCCATATTGAATACGCGTGCAAGATTATTTAAAAAAAAAAGTTAAACTTATAGGATCTACTTTTTTGTGGAAACTGTATTAAATGTGGCAAGGTGTGAGATTTAAAAACTGTATTGTTGTAGTTTAAATAAAACTCGGGAATGATTTCAATTGCACTTGTACCAAAGTCTTTGCTGGGTGAGGCTAAGTCTGACGGAGCTACTAACATTTCATGAATATTTTAGCTGTTTTTTTTCCTAAAAGAAATTGGCTTAACTGCTACAATCATCCGTATTACAAAATTGGTAATAAGATGTTTTGTTAAGATGAAACTCCTGGGCAATGCGCCAGTAGCGAGGGGGGGGGGGGGGGTACATATGTCCCCGGGCGCCGACCTTAATGGGCGCCAAAATGGGTAGGAAAAATAAATTGAAAGGTTGAGGGGGGTGAAAATTGAAAGTTTGAGAGGGGGGGGGGGTGCAAATCGAAAGTTTGAGGGGGGGGGGGTGCAAATCGAAATCTTGAGGGGGGGGGGGGGGATGCAAATCGAAAAGTTTGTCCCCGGGCGCCGGGAAGGGTCGCTACGCCTCTGCAATGCGCATCTATCTCTTCAAGAGACCACGTGCAGGGGTTACTTTAGTACGGAAACTTTAAATCCCATCTAGAACCTATTTATTGTTTTAAACTAGTGAAAGAACAAACTAAACAAGAAAAACTCTTGGATTAGAGTATACACAGATGGCTCAGCTGATGGTGCCACCAAAAATGGTAGGGCTGGAATTCTTATTGAATGCCCAAATGGGGAAAGCTTAGAAAAGTCGACTACATAGCACGGTTGTTTTCAACCTTCTGGAGGTATCGAACCCCACAAGTTTCATACGCACATTCACCGAACCCTTCCGTATATTTCTATTGCCCGCACTGGCAAATTCCGAATCACATGAGTTGGGAGTGTGTCTTGACCTCCGCCGAACCTATGAGACTCTCAACGAACCCCTGGGGTTCGATTGAAACTAGATAATGAACCACTGATATAGAACATTCAACTAACCTTCTGTCAGGTCACCCTGAACCCCAAATAGACAGTCTTTTCAACAGATACTAGATCTGTCCAGTCTTTTCAACAGACACCAGATCTTTCCAGTCTTTTCAACAGATACCAGATCTTTCTTGCAGACTCCGAAGAACCCAGAAGCCTCCAATAATTTTCAAACTTAGAAGAGACCACCATATGATGGAACAGCACATGTTTAAAAAACGAAAATTTGTTAAAAGGGAAACATGCCCTAGTGACATGTCCAACACAAAACATGTCCTTCAAGACTGCAGCATATACAAACAAACACGATCTAGACTCTAGACCCAAAATACCCAACAATGCAGTTCATCTACGTATTTTGGGATTGTATGATTCCATCAATGTAAACAAATATTAAGAATATATATATACTAGCCGTCCCGGCCAGGCCCTGCTCTGGCTTCTGTGAAAAACCTTTCTGTTAAAGACCATTACGTGTGTGTTTAGTAATCATCATAAACCCGGCATTGCCCACCCAAACCACAACCAACCAAAACAACAAAACGCAAACATAACGCTAACACAATTACAAATACAAACGAAAACAAAAACCTAACAACAAACCCAACCACAACCACAAACACCAATACAAACACAAAGAAAAAACAAACAAAAAAGCAAACGAAAACAAAAACCTAACAACAAACCCAACCACAAACACCAATACCAACACAAAAAAAAAACAACGAAAAAGCAAACGAAAACAAACCAAATCCAAACGCAAAACCAACCAAAAACACAAATACAAACCCAAAAAAAACAAAAAACAAACAAAAACGAAAAAAGAAAGAACAAAAACGAACCAAATCAAAACGCAACCACTAACGCAAACCCACCTAAACACAAAGAAAACACTAACGCGAACATAAACGCCCGGGGCGGAATCACCTGTTTTAGCTTACTGAACGACTATAGTACCCCAACTTATTCATAGTCTTTTGCACTCACTTAAACGAACGCGCCTGTTTCAATTTGATGAACAATTTTAATACTCCAAGCTTATCCGTAAAATACCTACAACATTTGCACTTGATCAATCCCCGCTAATTATGTAATTTTTTTTTTCCCAACACCAAAACAAAGTAATTAAAAAGTAAATTATTTTCGACTAATGCAATGGTTTTATAAAGGGAAGTAATTTTGTTTTCCTAATTTATCAAAGGGAAGTAAGTGCTATAGGACTAAATAAAGACATAATTAGAATTTTTGTAAAAGATGATATTTTTTTTAAACTTGTGTTTAATGAACATGCCGACAATTATTACTGTAATTTGAAAAATGAAAATGATTTCCCAACACTTTCAATGGTAATTTTTTAGCTCATAAATTTAGACAAATGCGCACGCTAATTTTCTAACACTTAAATTCGTACAATTCCAACGACATACAAATGCATTACATACAGATCTGAGCTTTATATATATATATATATATATATATATATATATATATATATATATATATATATATATATATATATATATATATATATATATATATATATATATATATATATATATATATATATATATATATATATATATATATATATATATATATATATATATATATATATAGGTAGGTAACTGTAGGTAACTCAGCGATAACGTTTTTTAAGCGTTTGTGGGGTTTAATGGGCCGTAGCATTCATTCTTTCATAAAAAAACTTGCATGACTGTGTTAATTTAAAAAAAAAAATTCTGAGTGACATTTACTGCCAACACGTGTTGAGTAATCCTGTGTTCCGTCTTACCTTATCCCGTAGTGACTCAGTGAGATTAAAACCTGATGACCAGTTGTAATGTAAATTATCTCGGGTTTCCAAGAACTGTAACCGGAGTTTCCACGACACATTTTTTTTTCATGATTTACAAGTTTTACAAAATGTAAATTGTAATTCAGCAGATGATTCTATTTTTCTCCCATATCCTTGAAGCGTAGTATAGTGGCCTACATCCAATTCTGACAAACCAGTTCTTTCGTTTTAGGGGCATGGCGTGTTTTCTTTAATAGTTGGATTTTACATGCTGGTTTTTAATTATTGCTAGAAAATAAATAAATATTCAAGCCCGTTTTAGTTTGATAAAAATAGAAATGTACATTACACGTCATTTGAGTATTTGGCTGGTGGAAAAAAAAAATGTTGCTTTCTATATTGTAGCATGTGTGTCTTCTGCTTCCAGCTTGCTTACGATGCTTCTGTAACAGACTAGGTTTGGGGGGGGGGATTGTGGAGTGAGGGGGGGGGGACTATATTTTGTTCGTGGGGGGGGGGGGTCTTCCCCCCCCCCCCCCCGCCCCGAAGAGATGCCTAAAAAACTCTGTTCTGAACTATAAAAATGTTACGCAGTTATATAAAGCTTCCAAAAAAAAACCCCACTTGTACCCATGTTTACAACATTTTCGTTTTAAATTTATTCTAATACAAGCAATTATAATTTACTATTGTAGTTTTGTTCAGCATTGCAAGTCCGGTGGCAATGTTTTGTAGCACTAACAACAATTACCCTAATCAAGATATTGATTAATTAACGAAAAACCTGCCCACTCGCCACCCACAGTTTTAACACCAGACCACACCACAACCACGGCAAAACTCTTTACGTTGTTTCACTTTTTAAAAACATCGTCACATTTTTGACACGTCGTTCATTATCTAGCCGTGTCTCAGAACTAGATGTCACCTACATAAAGAAAGAAGCCTCCGTCCCACACATCCTCCGTCCCACACACCCTCCCCCACACCTCCTCCCCCACTCCCTGTCGTGTCCTCATCCATTTCGTGTCCTCTCCAAAAATTTCCATATTCCTGTCAACCTGCAGTGACGTCATCACTCTAACGAGCACGCCAGTCAACAAAAAAACAATATAAACTTTAATTTCCTTGTTTTGCGAGACATTTTAAATGTGGCAAGGTTTGGTCTAAGCACCGAACCAAAACGTTACAGTAAAAATGGAAGATAGACAAAGTGTTCTAGTGAATTAAGTTATACATAAACATTTTAGCACCAGAATCTAAAAACTAATATTCTGGTGGCTATTACAAAAAAAAAAATAGTTTTACGTGTGTTGTGAAAATACATTAAAGTAAGGTAAATGAATTTTTTTTTCTTCTTCGAATTACTGTATTGTTAATTATTTTCGGTCGCCGTTTTAAAAATTATCTTTAAAGAAAACTATTTTAATATGGTCTAGTTAAGGTTCTAAGTTTGGGTAAAAAAAGTTTAGTACAAAAAAGATATTAAAGCAAGGATTTTCTTTTAAGAATAAATCAATAACTAGCATACAATGTTACAGGATGATAGGACTATTAATTTCATGATTTTGTATTCATTTGTGTGTGTTGACTTGTTTAATGTGACAGGAATCGTTGATTATGACAAGAATTGCTCATTAGACAAGTATCTTCATAAAGCAAGTATCTTTCATTACGACAAGTATCTTCATAACAATAACTATCGTTCATTAGACAAGTATGGTTCATTTCGACAAGTATTGTTTTACGACAAGTTTAGATTATTAACTTAGTTTCCCTTGACAAAGATCGATATTCCAAACATCACGCTGATATTATTTCACTTATTATAATCTCTATTACATAATCACCTGTAACTGATTGTGTTTTATACGGGCATATTGGTAGGGCATATCTCTCACTTGTCTGGTACCATACCGACGGTCAAACGCAGCAAAAAAAAAAATCCCATCTCAATGAAAATTATGATTACAGTATTTCAATACATAAGCCCAAACAAGGATGAAAGAGCGGTAATTCCCAGTGCTATAATTAGATCTATATTAAAAGTTAAAAAAGACCATGTGTACGATGTGTATTTACCACGTGACCACAATAAGCCTACACCCAACCTTGCATGACCAGTGATAGTGTTGGCTTCTACTGGCTGATAGTTCACTGTTGAAGTACAGACACGTGACTTCCTGGTGCTGTGATAACTCTGTACAAAACACCGGTCACCCCCTCCTTAAATTACACAATGAAGTCAAACCCCCATCCCAAAATTGCCGTGTCTGATAGAATTTCGTCTCAGATTTCTATTCAAACGGGATCAAATACCAAACATACAATACGAGGGATAAAAAAAAATATCCAATTCCTAGAAGAAAGTGTTGTTTAAAAGGATGGAATGTTTACGGTTGTAATGGTGGGTACGACTAGGATTGGTCCTGAAATAGCAGCTTAAAACCTCGACTACACAAGAGCTGCGATCTTAAGTTTAGGTAAACAAGTTAAAACACTCAGGACAGGAGTAATTAATGAGTTTTATAAAACCAGGTGTAGACTACACTTAGGTCTTAACCAGGGCCGCCCAAGAAAAGAATTAACATTAAATAATTAATTACCAGATGGACTTTAATCCTCATTACTCATGTCTTAGTTAGCTGTGGGCTTAACGGGGTAAATTATTTTAATTCTCTTAGTAGAAAGTCTAATGACATTGAGTTTAAACGAATATTAAACATTAAACAAAGAAAATAAAAGTAAACAAATAAATATAAATAAATACCCATTCTTCCCCTCCCCATTTCTGTCTACTCTTCCAAACAACAGTAATTAACAATAAAACAATTACTCTAAAATATTTTAAATATTATACTATAGACTAATGAGGCAGTGAATTATGTTACATCACATCAAGTGCTCTAATTCATCTCTTTAAGCTTTGTTATTTCGCCTTGACGAACGCACTATCCAAAAACTAAAAAAATTCAAACAAGGGACCAAGACAACAGCATCAATATTCAACCCTCAAGCAATTCAACGCCCATAAAAAATAAGGGGAGGGAACAAATCATCCCTATATTTTAAGGCCAATACCTTTATCGCGTTCATCAGAAACGGGGGGATAATCCCTCTAATATTTTTATCTTTGTTTTTTTTCTCGATAGATGAATTCAGGTTTAGGCTTGCGTCAGGTACGGTCGCTTGCAGATCTGACTTCAACGGAGACCGGTCAGGATAGCAGACAGCGGTCAGCGTCCAGTGTGAATATTTTAAACCACGAACCGGTTTCAGTGAGTAATTCCGGAAATGGAGACGTTCTACAGAAAAGTTTCGGTCCCAATTTGGAACTTTTAGCCGCGAAGATATCCCAAGCGGAGATAAATAAGCGCAGACGAGACATGGAGAGACAGTTTGGTGGATATTATAAGGATAACTTAACACCCAATCAAGGCAGAGTGGATGCATCACGTGATATCTACCCCCCGTCCAGGGACGAAGGATCACGCCACTACCCCCCGTCCAGGGACGAAGGATCACGCAACTACCCAGCGTCCAACGGCTCTCACGGGGATTTTGGTATTGTCATCAGCACGTTGAACTCCCGAGATTCCATGTCCCCACCCCCAAGACTGTACGGACCCTCCTCTGGAAGAACATCCGGTAGAGTGACCCCAGCCCCCACCATAGAGTTCTACACAGGCGCCGCTTCAAGAAACCCTCCATCCGATTACCATGACAACAGGGATTTGGATCACGCCAGAGCACCACGTGATAATCCAGCGGGGTATGATTTGCCTCGTATTCGGGTGAATTCACTTCACTCGATGCGCACAAGCCCTATCGCGCATCAGAATATTCTCTCCACACCACAGGTTAAAAAGCCCGTGGCCAAATACAGCTCAATGCCCATTTTGGATCATCTCCAAGATTTAACCGATAACGAAGGCGATGTTCGAACGCGACACGCCTCTACACACACAGACCACAGGAACGACCCGACCAGGCGCTCCGTCAACTCAGCCGTGCCTACACGCCCGGGCGTCGCCGAGGATTCTCTACGTCACACTGCAGACGATTCTACAACTCTACACCAAACAGCTGAGGATGTTGTGGGCGGGGGCAACCGGATTTCAAACCCTAGTTCAAAGACAAGCTCTGGCTACGTGACGCCGAGCCACGCGCCTGTGGTGACGCCGAGTCACGACGCTGCCGTGACGCCGAGTCACGAGGAAACCCCGCCGGGCCGCAGGATGGAGCCAGAGAGCGCGTCGTCAGTCAGCGACATCCGGAACAAGCTGAACAATTTATTCTCCAGGCAGCTCGGGAACACCGGACACGGCAAGGCGCCGGCAGTTCCAGAGAAGCCAAAAGTCTCAGCCGCGTCACGGATATCATCACTGGCGGCGTTGGATCTGCAAGACACGCCCACTTCAAGGGGCCATCAGGCCATAGGACACAGTGAACACAGCGCGTTTAACATACCCAGTCAAACGGTACCAGGATTTCACGTCCCCGAACATACGGGCCCAGCGTTTAACGTATCCGACCAAACGGCTTCAGCGTTTAACGTCCCCGGTCATCCGGCTCCGGCGTATAACGTCACCGGTCATCCGGCTCCGGCGTATAACGTCCCCGGCAACACAGCTCCGGCGTTTAACGTCCCCGGTCATTCGGCTCCGGCGTATAACGTCTCCGGCAACACAGATCCGGCGTATAACGTCCCCGGCAACACAGCTCCGGCGTTTAACGTCCCCGGTCATCCGGCTCCGGCGTTTAACGTCCCCGGCAACACAGCTCCGGCGTTTAACGTCTCCGGCAACACAGCTCCGGCGTTTAACGTCCCCGGCAACACAGATCCTGTGTTTAACGTCCCCAATCATCCGGCTCCGGCGTTTAACGTCCCCGGCCTCACTGCTCCAAATATTTCCGTGAACTCTGACCTGCGTTCGTCCCAGCAGACTTTGAGCAGTGTGTACAACAATGAGCTGCAGGTGCCGCTCACCATGACCAAGGCCGTGTCCATGAACGACATCTCCAGGACTGTACCGGTCATCAACGTCACCAAAGAGGTCAGTAAACCTTAAGTTAGCCAGGTGATACAGATGTAGGTTTAAGTGATGTCATAGTCCATTTTGGTGTTATTTGATATAGGTTTAACCTAGAGGTAGGCCATGTAGTAGACTACGCTTGTCAATCTACAGATTTTTAAAGTTAGAGACTGATATTATTTTTTAAAATACCAACAAGAGTTTCTGGAATATGCACAGAAAATAAGATCTTTTAAACGTCTCCCTAATTAGGTCTAGTTACATAACGCAAGACAATTAACTTATGTAACAAATTCTAAAGTACGTGTGACTAAAGATTTTAACGTGCAGAGGTCGCGATTTTTAAACGAGTTAGTTTTAAAAAAATCGAATCGGATATGTTTTCCAAATTTTATAGAATAACATAAAGAATACACACTTCTCAAGTTCAGCTGTAATAAAAGTTATTATATGTACAAGAGAATAATCATAACAGTTTTTTTTAACCCAACAACAAAATCAAGGGCTATGAGAGTTGTTATTTCGGAAACGTAGCGTAGCGAATCTTCCCGGCGACCTGGGACAAACTTTCAATTTGGCGCACCCCCCCCCCCCCCCCCGGGACAAACTTTCAATTTGGCGCCCCCCATATATTTTATATAATTATAATACACAACTGCAGCTAAAATGAGCTTTTGATTTTTTTTTCAAACCCATTTTGGAGCCCCCTAGGGTCGGCGCCCGGGGACATATGTACCCCCCCCCCCCTCGCTATGCCTCTGAACAGTATTATGTATTAAGGTACGATTTATCAGGTTACGCTTATTAAGGTACATTGTATTTAACACGAATAAGGATACAATGTATTTGGGTACTTTGTATTTGGGTAAGAGAACTACACGTACGATATTATTTTAGAAGAATCTATTTCACGTGTCTACACAGGATAATAGTGTAGAATATGTGTAGAGAATTTAAAAAGTCCACGAGTAAAACTTGTCTTGAGCAAGTCTAGTGCAGAATTGGGGACATTTTTGTGAGGTCATAAAGTGTAACTTAATCGTCTGAGAGAGAAGTCATAGACGTGCTCAGGAAGAACTAATCAGACTGTTAGACGGATAAAAATAAATCAACCGTCAAACATTTAAGTCTTTATATGGGATGGGTCGGGTGCGGGTGATCTCACTAAATGGATCTATATTAGAAACCTGTTTTTTTTAGAACACACCTCAATAAAACACTAGATACAGGAACACACAGTTCTTAAACAGCTTTCTATGGTAACTTATTTTTAACGTTGTTTAAAAAAAAATTACAAATTAACTGTTCGTCTCTATAAGTTTCAATATGGGAGGCGACTCAGTCACACATTGCGTCGCCCAATCAGACACAGAAAGGAGAATGGTTATTGATAAAATATAGAATTCTAAATCGGATCACTTATTAGTGTACATACTCATAGTTATTAATGTTTTTTTATTTAGTTTTAAGTTTTGTTGCTTTAATATCATTAACTTAGATGTTCGCTAAAAATTTAGGATTCAATGTTTGTTGTTGTAGTTGCTGTGTGTAGTGTGTTTTATATTGAAAGTGTGAGGAGTGACTAAATTCAAAGTATTAATGTACAAAGTGTTAAAGTACCATTTATTATGGCATAATGTATTAGGGTACAATATCGTAGGGAAGTATTGAACTAAGTATATGATACAATGTATTCGGGTACAACATATTAGGGTACACTATATTAAAGTACTAAGTGCTAGTGTATTGTCTATTATAGTGCACTGTGATTGGGTACATTGTAATAGGGTACAATGCAGGTGGGTACAATGCAGGTGGGTACAATGCAGGTGGGTACAATGCATGCAGTTGGGTACATTGCAGTTGGGTACAATGCAGTTGGGTACAATGCAGTTGGGTAAAATACAGTTGGGTACAACTTACATTGGATACGGTTATGTGCATACTGTTGTGATACAACTCATGCCGGGAATGACAAAATGTTTAAAAATAGTTTTTTTGACAGGCCAGCTATTTGCGAATGTTTTTAGAATTAGTTCCGGTAACCGGCTTGTAAACTTACGTATGACACTCATTTTTCTCTTATAAAATTTTTTTTCTCTGTTTTTTAAATAAAACGAATAATATATATATATATATATATATATATATATATATATATATATATATATATATGTATATGTATATATATATATATATATATATATATATATATATATATATATATATATATATATATATATATATATATATATCAGCCGATCAAACACTATTTTCTATGAAAGACTCAATGAAATTATCAATGACAGAGTCAATGATAACTACCGCTCTCCTGTATTTTTCTCTTAAGAAACTCAATGATCAAGCGTTAGTAGTTATAAAGAGAGAGAGAGTTTATCAAAACGGAAATAATTCAACTCGTTTAATTAATAAAGCGTTAAACGTAATTATTAATCCTTAATTTCTCAGCGATTGATACAATTGTTTAGGGACAGTTAAACTATTTTTTTAAAAATATAGATCCTCGATTTTCATTTATAATTTATTAATTAAAATAAGATTTTTAAAAAAAAATTAAAACAGGTCTTTGTACTATATTATTAAAAAAAACAACTAATGAATATAATAAATAATTTTGACTATTTCTCATTCTAAACCTATCGAATATCTTTTTTTTTAAATGCAAGGTAATCTTTTATAGAACCTACATGATTAACTTTTCTTCTAATAATTAAAAAAAACTCAAAATAAAAGCTATTATTCCTACAAATATTAGAGTAGTCTCCCTTGACAGTTTCTATTCGAATGTATTTTGTGTTAATTTTCGTTATGAAATACAGTTGACTTTTTAAATAAATTATATAAGAAAACAATCTATCTCTGTGTATATTTATTTAAAAAAAAATATTATTACAATAATTAGAATAGGTGTTACTGGTTAAATAGCAATTATTCTCATTCTAAATCTTTGGCTATCGAGTTTCATGGGTTTTTAAATTTAAGATTATGAACACATTGGCTTGACGAAAATGATTATATACACTTAAATACACACTAAAATTTACATTTGTTAATAAACCTACACTATTTTATGCACACATACAAAAAAGAATATTTTAGCGGCAGTTACAACGTCAAAAAAAAGGAAACTCCTTTATACTGAATAGTTCTACGTAACAACAAAAATGTAAAAATACATAGTCCTAGAGCACACTAACACATACATATATACATACGAAGATATGTGTGTGTGTAAGTAGGATGTGAGGTGTGTAGACAGGCGGGGTGGAAGGAAAGCAGTTTGGCAGGAATAACGGTAGGTAGGAAAGTAGGTAGGCAGGCAGCAGCGCAGGCAGGTTAGTAGATAGGTAGGTACGTAGGCAGGGAGTTAGGTATGTAGGTAGGTGGGCCTAGGTAGGAAGGCGCCTCACTCGGTATAGTGAGCGATTATAGTAGCCCATCATATTCATAGCGTTTCGCAATTATTAAAACGAACAAAGGTACCATAGTACTCACGGGAAAACCCGGGGAGCTAAATGGAACCCTGCCAGGGCGCCACCAAATCGAATTTTTTTTCGTAGAAACCACCACAGGGGTATTAGCATTAACTTCTCAAATTTGAATGACAAACGAATGAAATCTTTGATAATGCTTAAACAAACATATTCGTTTTTGGGGCGCGGGTTTGTCCACACTGCCGCCTAGACGCACCAAGGCTCACTGTATGAAAGCATTGAGTGTACGTTAATCAACCTCTGTAATAGTGAGGTAGAAAACACATTGGCGACCGCCCGTGTGTTAGAGACGCGTCCCTTGGCGCTCCAGGGAGCCACTGGTTATATTTCCGCAGGGGCGCCCCTAATTCGGTTTAATTATAAAATGTCGTGTGCCACCGTGTCCCTATTGTAGGGTGCTCTTTAAGGAGGCACTCTCTGTAGAGCCCGGGGCGCTCGCTGTCGCCAACTGCCAGGGCGCCGGCGGGCGCTCATTATTCTACTTAGTGAACATTTATAGTAGCCCATCTAAACCGTAGTGTCGCCCGAGATGGGTATTGGCTGCTCTGGGCCACTCAACCGCCGGGGAGCTGGCGGATGAACCTGGTGTAGTTTTATCACTGAATCTCAGAGGCGTAGCACCATTCCTGGCGCCTGGGGACAAATTTTCAATTTGGCGCCCCCCCCCACTCCCGCCGGAGACAAACTTTCAATTTGGTGCCCCATCCCCGTATTTTTTAAATATTTATAATGCAAAACTATAGCTAAAATTAGCTTTTAAATTTTTCCAACCATTTTGGCGCCCCTAGGGTTGGCGCCCGGGGACATATGTACCCCCCGCCCCCCTCGCTGCGCCTCTGCTGAATCTAGTATTACCTATGACCGCAATTGATGAGATAGCCCCTCTGGATTCCCCTCTGGATTCTGAGCTCATAATCGTATAATTAGAAAAAATCGAACCCTCCCAGGGTGTCACACTTAAGAATTTTTTTCTTTCTCGAAACCCTTTTCACCAACTACCCAAAATTTTATGACTCTCGTACGAACAGTGTCAAATTGCATCTGGCTTTTATTTTTATGGAGAAAAATTGCATTGCTTCCTGTCAGAGACCCCAGATCGAATGGGGCGCCAAAAGGGGTAGACAATTTTTTAAAAAATCCTCATTCTTCAGTTTAATTTAAGAAAACAGATTTATACATGGCTGATATCCTCAATTATTTTATATAGGGGAGTGTATGTAGGGATGGGCGCCTTTTTGCCAGCGTTTGAATAGGGTTGGCACATAATTGATAGTTCGCCCCGGCTGCCGGAATAGGTTGCTACGCTTCTGCTTCCTGCTAGGGTGCCGCCCTGGCGAAATCTTTCCGGGGGGGGGGGGGGGGCGTGCGGACACTGTTAAAAGTATTTTTTTCTATATAAATTCCGTTTCGTTCGGGGGTGGGGGGGGTCGATAGACTTTCTTCGGGGGGTGGGGGGCTCTGCTTCCCCCCCCCCCCCCCTCCGAATAGATTCCTGGAAAAAACTCTGTTCACAAAGTTTTATGGCGATCCGATGAAAAAGATGTAGTAATTCATATAGGACAAACAGATAAACATACTTTCATTTCTATAAATATAAATAGATATATAGGGCCTACTTTAACTAGTGTCAGCATACCCGCACCCGGAAACTTAGTCACAATTTTCTTTGTTACATTTGAACCCTTTAGGTTAATCAATATTAACAAAATTGAACAAGATGCAACAAATACAGTTAACCAAGAAATTGAATAAATAAAATTCACGTTATCTTTTTATTGTTTTTAGATATAGAGTAGTAACAGACTACCTACAGGTCCTAACTCGCGACGAGGTACACATTTGTATTAAAACACACATCTAAGACATTTTCCATTTAGGTGGGTTTTGCAGTGCAGTGGTTTCTTAAGTCGTGGACAAGTGATTGCGCTTATCTCTGTTGAGTAGCTATGTATTCTGTCCTATATTAGACACATTGGTAAATATCTGTCACAATATGGGCATAGAGATGATATAACGATAGCTTATCTTTGCGGACAACGCTAAACTTTGGCATCGACACCACGGCCTACAAGTTCAAATTCGGTCCTTCAGAAATGTTTGAAGTCTCTAGATTAAAACTACTTTTCTCTTTTATGTACCTACTGACCACATCACATGCATTTGTTCTGAAAGTCTAAAAACAGAGGCACAAATATATCGTCTAGACTTGTGAGGTCTACAGATTAGGTATTTTGGCAGTTATCTAAGCCCTTGCCTGTTCTGACTCAAAGCCTTATTCTTTCTCTATCGACGCCTTGCGTAACATGGGATTGGGTTTTTAAAGCTTTATGTTGTTCCTTTTTGAGTACACTAGATTAAAAACTAACGTTTTCAGATGCCTAAAGATGTTTAACCACTAATTAATCAGAATAATGGGTCAAGATTTCAATTCTTGGTTTTGGGACACGTTAGTTGCCGGGGTTGAGCTAATGTCGATAGCATAAGGACTGTACCTTGATGCGGGCGTTTTATTTGTTGCCCATCGTAATAATTGAATGGTTGATGGGGCTTCTTCAAGGGTTTGATTTGCCGTAATGTTAATGATATCATGCATGTGCGGCTTTTCTAAGAAGAAAATGCGTTTAAACACTTTTTAGTTATGCTTTTTTTAAATAGGCCTATATTTTACGACATCATAATCGTAATGAACAATAAAATGAATTTAAACAACTTTAGAATACACCTGTTTCGGCTAACATGAATGTTATTCTTCAAACTAGTAATGTTAAACGTGTCTTTTTCGCATTTTCGACTTATAAGCAATACAGTAAATTCCGATAACGTCCATATGCATACAAGCAATGGCGTAGGCGAGGAGGGGTTTAATAGTGATTTAATAATGATACTTTCTTAACCCTCTACTGGACATCATGTTTGGTACCTTGCCCCCGGCAACTGGGTGGATTTGGATTACACCCAAGTTTTACTTCATAGTAAATGGCTTCAGTTTTAATTATTGGAGTTGGTAGCAACATTGACACAGTTGAAGGTATTCAGAACAAGGTGGCCAGGAGAAATCACATTAATTAGTATATAATTTACCATTACTAACAATAGGCCCTACTTAATTGTTTAATGTTGCTGGATATTAAGCCTGGTAGGTATTTATGTTTATTAATTTGTACAGAAACAAAAAAAGGATTCCCAAACAAAGTTTTATTTTTCAGAAATAAAGAAAATGATACAAATCAATAAAGAACAGTTTTCAAAAGAATTTGTATAAAAGTAATTATTATAAAATAAGAATACAGCATTGCATAGATAAAAATAAAATACTTGACACAAACAATATGAGGAATATTTTTTATCAGAGAAGAGAAAAATATATGATGTAGTTTGGAAATAATAATGTACAGAATGTAGCTTTTGCAGATTAAAATGAAAATTCTCATGCCTATATAATTTATTGAGTAAATGAAGCAAGACCCAAAACAATAGGCTAAATAATATGCATGGGACAGGCATTGAAAACTACAAATTGCATATAGTGAAGGTTACCCTATTTATTGGCTATATCCACAGTAAAGATGTATGGCTTTATTACCTGCTTGCAAAATTGTTAAGGAAAAAGTAAAGTATTGTTAACTACGGGCTGTGTTCTGGGAACATGTCATCTGTAAGGGGCATTGTTCTCGGCACATGTTGTCATTGTGTTCTCGGCACATGTTGCCATTTTGTGTGTTCTGGGAACATGTTGACATTATGTGGCTGTGTTCTGGGAACATGTTGACATTATGTGGCTGTGTTCTGGGAACATGTTGACATTATGTGGCTGTGTTCTGGGAACATGTTGACATTATGTGGCTGTGTTCTGGGAACATGTTTGTTTCATTTTAAATATTATAATAAAACATTTTTAGAAATTCTATATTAGGAATTGTGTATATATATAAATGTATATATTTAATAAGACAATTGGATGAATTATAATAAACAGCAAAAATGATTCAAATAAGTTTAGAAGTATTTGGCTTGCTGTCCTAACAGTGAACTGTATTGCGAGCTTGTTTCCCTAGTGATAACCCATGTTTTTTGTGCGACCCTTCCAATCAAGTATCCAGCTTTTTCTTGGCCTGTATCAAAATGCTGGTCAGACTTGCTTGACTTGTGTATCACAATATGATTTTGAATGTTTTTCTGTAAATGAAATAAAGGCAAAATATTTTGATACTTTCTTTTGTGGAACTTGCAAGCAAAATACATTACAAATTTATATTACTATCTCTAATATTTCTTTACTATAACTAATTACTTTGAAAAGATAAAGCACTGAACATGATGAATAACAAGAAACAAACATTATCAGCAAAGATTATAGATTTAAAATTGTGTTCATTCATATTGAAGATTAATGAAGTAGACTATCAATATTTACCCTCTTGATGGCTGATACTTTGATTTGATGTCTTTACTTTAAGCTTACACATCAGTCTCTGTGTGGTAAAATATGAAATAATATGCTTCAATAAAACTGTTTCAGTATATTAATTATATTAGATAAGTACATAGTTTTGAGCTCTATAACAATATGTGTTTCAATTATCATTCAAATATAATACCCTCTATGTTGTACAACTCACTGATTTATTAGAATTTAAAAAAAGACAATAATTAATAAAATATTTTGGATTAAAATCCATTATATTTATAATAACATACAATGCTATCTCTTGCTATAATAATTACTTTAAAAAATGGGTTATGCCTATAGTACAGTTACCTGAGGATGAAACTAGGCACAGTGTATATTCCAGGGAGACTGATTAATATCCCTTGTAATTGAACATCAGTTGTAGTTATGAAATCTGGATGGCCAAACACACACTCATAGTCCTGAAAAGCAATTTACACATAGATTAGCAAGAATATCTCACAAATTATTGAATTAAAGCTAACCCCTATTTAGTGCAATCCATCAAAGTAGTAGCATTTTTCGTTAAGTTGTAGACACAATACAAAGTAATGTTTGGTCTGTATATGATTGCTATTTTAGCTATGTCTTGCTATTAAATTTATTTACTCGACTGATCTAAACTCACTTTATTTAAACATAATATAGTGGATAAGTATAGTGATTTTATTATTCAGCAATAAATAGCAGGCCTAAAAAAAATTAAATAGTAACGTTTGCGAATGAACACATTAAATTCTATGTATTTCCATTTCTATGTCTTTCCCAACTTGATGCATATTACTAACCAAGCATTAAACTATAGTCCTAAACCTGACTCTAATTACCATTTATTGGACAACCTGAACCTTTGCGATACCATGTTATAATATATTATTTTAAAGAGCTTACCACTAATTACTAAAATCAATTGTTTTTAGTATTAACTGAGCCGCATACTATCTGCTGCTATTGTCATCACCAGAAATCCAGTATGTTGGCAAAGATTAGTCTCTAAGTTCCCTGCAACCTCTTTCCTCTCGAGTGCGGAAAACACTGAAATCATTAATCATTATTTCATTATGCCTAATAGTTTAAAGGTCGTATTAAAGTAGTACTAAATAGTACGAGTCTAAGTTACAATAGGTCTAATGATAATTATTATTGTGTATGCTTACATGCTTTAAGTTTTATGCACAATATTGGTATAATATATAGTCTATAGTATATAGCCTAAGCTATAGAGTATACAGGCCTATGAGCCTAAATATAACAGCAGCTTGAATAATGCTCATTAGCATGCATTCACTATAAACTATAAAGATAATCAAATATTTCAATTTAATTAAATTATAACTAATAGGCCTAATAGTAAATAGGCTTTTTTCTTGTGGCAACAAATTTAAAGTATAGGCATAGGGCAGTACAGTTATAGTATAGGCCTACTAGATTCTATATTTAAGTATGTGGGCTTTTCATTCCAATGCACCACAATAGATACCACACATGATCAAGCTGGACCTCTGATCTAAAGATTTAATAATTGGGCCTAACAAACAGTGAAACTACAATAAAAATCATGTAAATTACTAATTTAACCTTCTTACCTCCGCTTCTCTAGATGATTCCTATTCTATTTCCTTCAAACTTTCTTTTTATGCAGCCGTATGATTAGATTCTAGACTATATTCTAATAAACATGAAATAACTACTAACCAGAACACTAGATCTAAATTTCTATATTCTAAGCAATATGTATTAAACCTATAGGCCTAATATTTATTTTAAATTCCTATGCGATGTGTCGCGAACTGTAGGTTTCATGTTATTTTTTTAATGGCGGAAATCAGTTTAAAATTTCGTTTCCTTCCTTTTGTTATTCTATTTATAGATTCAAACTGCTTAGAGACGGAGCAATTATCATTGAGTTAGTCGTCTGATCCACACAGGAAGTGCGTGTATATCTATTTGTTACTCAGTGATCTGATCATTGACAAAAACAGAGATAGCCATTCGCATGGGGTGATATATATATATATATATATATATATATATATATATATAGAGAGAGAGAGAGAGAGAGAGAGAGACTATCTATACACTATGATGGTTATATTGTGTGTATCGACAACTAACCAGGAAAAGTATTTGCCACTGCCGCCAGCTCTAACCGCCACTTATATCAGATCAACCATTGGCTGATCAAATCTCCCCGCCATGTAGACAAAACTATTTTTAACTTTTTTTTTTTGACGAGTGTACTCGGCGAACTATCTAGAACTCAATACGTTTTAGGAGTGTTTTTTTTATGGTTAAAGGATTTGAGGGTTGAAAAAGCTGACTAATTTTTGCATTGGTTACATTGTAAAGTAAAGTTTATGTTCTAAACTGTTTGTTTTATTAAGGTCTCTAATTGGTGTGTCTAATCAAGATATTTAATCAAGCCCTGTAAATAATACAATATTTCTGTTTTTCTTTTAAAATTTGAAAATTCTTTAAAATGTAATTTAATCTGTGTTTATAAGAAAGAGAAACAAAAATTATACTTTACAAAACCTTAAAAAACATTAAAATAATTAACGTGGTAATGACTCAACACATGCAACTATCACAAACGTTAAACACCCTGAAATTCGCACACCAATATCTCAAACTAACATTAACATATTTTTAAAGGCACGTGATAAAAAATAAAAATATAAGTTTAAAAATAGGTTCCTGTTTACAAAGTCAGAGGCGTTTTTACTTATATTCCACCCCCCCCCCTCATAGACACGACCCACTAAGCATGGGGCCAGCAAAGACTCCGATGATCCTGACCCAGATTACTCTGACTCCGAGTCAGGCATATCATACGACATGTCCAGCAACTTCCTGAAGAAAAACAAGGATGACGCCGAGTCAGTGGCCAAGACTGATGACGAAAATGTTGAGGAGCATGAGGAGGAGGACGACCCCACCTGGTGAGTGACTCTAGTTGTGTAGGGGATGGTGAGTGACTCTAGTTGTGTAGGGGATGGTGAGTGACTCTAGTTGTGTAGGGGATGGTGAGTGACTCTAGTTGTGTAGGGGATGGTGAGTGACTCTAGTTGTGTAGGGGATGGTGAGTGACTCTAGTTGTGTAGGGGATTAAATGGTGAGTGACTCTAGTTGTGTAGGGGATGGTGAGTGACTCTAGTTGTGTAGGGGATGGTGAGTGACTCTAGTTGTGTAGGGGATAAAATGGTGAGTGACTCTAGTTGTGTAAGGGATAAAATGGTGAGTGACTCTAGTTGTGTAAGGGATAAAATGGTGAGTGACTCTAGTTGTGTAGGGGATGGTGAGTGACTCTAGGTGTGTAGGGGATTAAATGGTGAGTGACTCTAGTTGTGTAAGGGATAAAATGGTGAGTGACTCTAGTTGTGTAGGGGATGGTGAGTGACTCTAGTTGTGTAGGTGATAAAATGGTGAGTGACTGTAGTTGTGTAGGGGATAAAATGGTGAGTGACTCTAGTTGTGTAGGGGATAAAATGGTGAGTGACTCTAGTTGTGTAGGGGATGGTGAGTGACTCTAGTTGTGTAGGGGATGGTGAGTGACTCTAGTTGTGTAGGGGATAAAATGGTGAGTGACTCTAGTTGTGTAGGGGATGGTGAGTGACTCTAGTTGTGTAGGGGATGGTGAGTGACTCTAGTTGTGTAGGGGATGGTGAGTGACTCTAGTTGTGTAGGGGATAAAATGGTGAGTGACTCTATTTGTGTAGGGGATAAAATGGTGAGTGACTCTAGTTGTGTAGGGGATGGTGAGTGACTCTAGTTGTGTAGGGGATGGTGAGTGACTCTAGTTGTGTAGGAAATGGTGAGTGACTCTAGTTGTGTAGGGGATGGTGAGTGACTCTAGTTGTGTAGGGGATAAAATGGTGACTCTAGTTGTGTAGGGGATGGTGAGTGACTCTAGTTGTGTAGGTGATAAAATGGTGAGTGACTGTAGTTGTGTAGGGGATAAAATGGTGAGTGACTCTAGTTGTGTAGGGGATAAAATGGTGAGTGACTCTAGTTGTGTAGGGGATAAAATGGTGAGTGACTCTAGTTGTGTAGGGGATGGTGAGTGACTCTAGTTGTGTAGGGGATAAAATGGTGAGTGACTCTAGTTGTGTAGGGGATGGTGAGTGACTCTAGTTGTGTAGGGGATGGTGAGTGACTCTAGTTGTGTAGGGGATAAAATGGTGAGTGACTCTAGTTGTGTAGGGGATAAAATGGTGAGTGACTCTATTTGTGTAGGGGATAAAATGGTGAGTGACTCTAGTTGTGTAGGGGATGGTGAGTGACTCTAGTTGTGTAGGGGATGGTGAGTGACTCTAGTTGTGTAGGGGATAAAATGGTGAGTGACTCTAGTTGTGTAGGGGATAAAATGGTGAGTGACTCTAGTTGTGTAGGGGATAAAATGGCGACTCTAGATGTGTAGGGGATAAAATGGTGAGTGACTCTAGTTGTGTATGAGATGGTGAGTGACTCCTGTTGTGTAGGGGATAAAATGGTGAGTGACTCTAGTTGTGTAGGGGATTAAATGGTGACTCTAGTTGTGTAGGGGACAAAATGGTGAGTGACTCTAGTTGTGTAGGGGATAAAATGGTGAGTGACTCTAGTTGTGTAGGAGATAAAATGGTGAGTGACTCTAGTTGTGAAGGGAATAAAATGGTGAGTGACTCTAGTTGTGTAGGGGATAAAATGGTGAGTTACTCTAGTTGTGTAGGGGATAAAATGGTGAGTGATTCTAGTTGTGTAGGAGATGGTGAGTGACTCTAGTTGTGTAGGGAATAAAATGGTGAGTGACTCTAGTTGTGTAGGGGATAAAATGGTGAGTGACTCTAGGTGTGTAGGGGATAAAATGGTGAAAGACTCTAGGTGTGTAGGGGATAAAATGGTGAGTGACTCTAGGTGTGTAGGGGATAAAATGGTGAGTGACTCTAGTTGTGTAGGGGATAAAATGGTGAGTGACTCTAGTTGTGTAGGGGATAAAATGGTGAGTGACTCTAGTTGTGTAGGGGATGGTGAGTGACTCTAGTTGTGTAGGGGATAAAATGGTGAAAGACTCTAGTTGTGTAGGGGATGGTGAGTGACTCTAGTTGTGTAGGGGATAAAATGGTGAGTGACTCTAGTTGTGTAGGGGATAAAATGGTGAGTGACTCTAGTTGTGTAGGGGATAAAATGGTGAGTAAGCTCATGACTTGTCATAGACAACCAAACACTATAGCAAAACTAAGCCATTGCGGAGATTTTATTTAGCGGTGACTAACATCAGCCGCAACCATACCAAATGTTGTAATGTCATGTATCAACAAGTTGTCCACAAACCCCCATGTGATTACAAATTGTCCACAAACCCCCATGTAATCACTAACATTCTCTTGACCGTGCAGGCGACCGTACGACATCTTCACGGTGTCCGAACGAGAGGCCGAAGACGACAACAAGGTGTTTAAGGAAATTCTCAAGGTCATCAGGGGGTCACTGTACATCCTCATCGTCCTAATCATGCTGGTGGGGACCGTGTCCAGCCGTGTCTCGCTCTTCCTGCTGGCTAGTGATATCAGTCAGGTCAGGCTCTAGCTCTAGTTTACTGCTGGCAGTGTTGCTTCCAGACTTTTTCTCCGGGGGGGGGGGGGGGGGGGGCTTGATATTTTTTGGGGGGGGGGGGGGGGGGAGAGGACATATTCCGAATGGGGAGGGGCGGACACTGGTAAAAGTGTATGTTTTCTATATAAATTCCATTTCGTTCGGGGGGGGGGGGGGGGGGGGGGGAGGGGGCGGCAGACTTTCCTCAGGGGGAAGGGAGGGGGGGGGGTTGCCTGGAAGAAACTCTGACTGCTTGTCTTTGTGTAGACTTGCTTAGTTACCATGGGAACTAAATAAAACGTTGACGCTTTTACATTTTTAAATATTTGATATTTTAATTTAGCAAAGACAAAAGTAACATTGGCGATTATAAGCCAGTTTGAATCCTATTTAGCACAATTTGACATTGCTACTACTTTACAGTTACTTTATATTTAATTTTATAATTACTATACATTTACTGTTATTTTACAGTTATTTTACATTTACTATACTGTTACTATATTGTTATTTTACAGTTAACCTATTATTCGTTATTTTTGCTTTAACTATTTTTGTAATACTATTATTTTACTGTTAATTTAGTGTTACTTTTCTGTTACATTAATGTTGTCCTTCTTAAAGTTTATTACTACTCTAGTATTAACTTACTTCAATATAAAATTGTACTGTTACGTTACCTTTATGTATGTTACGTTAATGTAAATTTACTATTACTTTATTGTTATTGTTAGTTTAGTGTTGCTTTTGTTCCACTTCTGCTTTACGTGAACGATACCACTGACTTACGACTACCCACTCGACCATTGACTTACGACTACCCACTCGACCATTGACTTACGACTACCCACTCGACCATTGACTTACGACTACCCACTCGACCATTGACTTACAACTACCCACTCGACCATTGACTTACGACTACCCACTCGACCATTGACTTACGACTACCCACTCGACCATTGACTTACGACTACCCACTCGACCATTGACTTACGACTACCCACTCGACCATTGACTTACGACTACCCACTCGACCATTGACTTACGACTACCCACTCGACCATTGACTTACGACTACCCACTCGACCATTGACTTACGACTACCCACTCGACCATTGACTTACAACTACCCACTCGACCATTGACTTACGACTACCCACTCGACCATTGACTTACGACTACCCACTCGACCATTGACTTACGACTACCCACTCGACCATTGACTTACGACTACCCACTCGACCATTGACTTACGACTACCCACTCGACCATTGACTTACGACTACCCACTCGACCATTGACTTACGACTACCCACTCGACCATTGACTTACGACTACCCACTCGACCATTGACTTACGACTACCCACTCGACCATTGACTTACTCACCCAAATTATTCCCCACCAGACCAAAGAATCTCGAGGAAAGAGCGTGGTCCTCATCATGTTCTGTATTTGTGCTCCCATTGTCTTCAACTGGTTGAATGCCTTCATGAAAATACTTTTTGGCGGGAAAGAATGGCCGTCCATCAAAACATTTGCTGTGGTAACTATTCCATTTAGAGACTGTTTTGTTTTTTATTCCCAAAATATAGTAATAAAATAGGTGATGTTAGTATCCTCTCAAATTAAATACAATTACAAGTACAATGGACGTTTCGACCCAAGGTCTTCGTCAACACACAACATTGTGGTTAAAAACTACACAAAAAGACAAAATATATGATTCTTAAGAAGCCTTACAGATATAATTTACAAAAATTAATTAATATAATTTATTAATTAAAGTTTCCGTAGCATTGGGTTGTACAAGAATAAAGGTAGGGCTTTAAGGATTTACGGCTTTACAGTTACCTGTACCTTAACAGTGACCTTGACATTGGCTTCCAGATGCTGTTCTTTGAGCTGGTCACGACCTTTGGGATGTGTCTGCTGGTCTTTAAGATCCTGCCGTCTGTCGATTTCTTCCGGGGCATCACCGTGACCTTTGCCATGTTCCAGATACCCAGCATCCTCCAGGTAAAACAAGAACTTTTTTTTTTATAAAGGAACTACTTTTTCTTTTTCATCGAGGAACTATTTTTTAAATTGAGGAACTACTTTTTTTCTTGATACATATCAGGTGGATTATTTCTCTCCCATTATTCTACCCTGCTACATAACACAGGAACTAAGTTTTTAGAAACAATTTTTTATATCATAACACATAAACTACTTTTTTCATAAACCCATTACCATTAGTTAACAGATAACTACATTTTATAGACCTAGAATTATTCAGTATTTAAAAAAAGGAATGACTTTTAAAAGCTGGTTATAGAACTTACGCATCGCTGGAATCTATATATGAAACTAATTTTAAAATCTATATTTGAAGCGAACTAAAAAATTCTTATATTTACTTGACTACCATTCTTACAAGCCTGTACGTTCTTGCCTAGGTGATGATGATGGACAAGAAACTGACCTGTGGCTTTAAGTCTATGGTCAAGATGATCTGCTCCGTCCTGGCCATGTTGATGCAGGTGGGGGCCCTGGTCTACTTCATGCTGATGGACTTCTCTACGGAGAAGTACGGCAAGACAATGTCAGGGCATGAGTAAGTCGAGATAGATACTGTCAGTCAGCTTTATACAGTATATTATCTAGATACAGTCTGTCAGCTGTATACAGTATATTATCTACATACAGTCTGTCAGCTTTATGAAGTCTATCAGGTATATAAAGTCTTTGTGCTCCATAAAATTTTGAACTTCATCAGTCAATGAACTTAACACAGCATATACTATATAGGCCTACAGTCTATGAGTTTCAAAAGAGCATGCGCTTAATACACTCTCTGAGCCTCATAGCTCTGTTAGATTCATAAGTGTATGAGCTTAATAAGTCTACCTCTACCTAAAATCTTTTATAACCAACATTCCAGCTCCCCAACACAGTTATTTTTTTCTATCTAACCAACATTTCAGCTACCCCAACACAGTTATTTTTTTTTATCTTACCAACATTTCAGCTACCCCAACACAGTTATTTTTTCTATCTAACCAACATTTCAGCTACCCCAACACAGTTATTTTTTCTATCTAACCAACATTTCAGCTACCCCAACACAGTTATTTTTTTTTATCTTACCAACATTTCAGCTACCCCAACACAGTTATTTTTTCTATCTAACCAACATTTCAGCTACCCCAACACAGTTATTTTTTCTATCTAACCAACATTCCAGCTACCCCAACACAGTTATTTTTTTCTATCTAACCAACATTTCAGCTACCCCAACACAGTTATTTTTTTTTATCTTACCAACATTTCAGCTACCCCAACTCAGTTATTTTTTCTATCTAACCAACATTTCAGCTACCCCAACACAGTTATTTTTTCTATCTAACCAACATTTCAGCTACCCCAACACAGTTATTTTTTCTATCTAACCAACATTTCAGCTACCCCAACACAGTTATTTTTTCTATCTAACCAACATTTCAGCTACCCCAACACAGTTATTTTTTCTATCTAACCAACATTTCAGCTACCCCAACACAGTTATTTTTTCTATCTAACCAACATTTCAGCTACCCCAACACAGTTATTTTTTCTATCTAACCAACATTTCAGCTACCCCAACACAGTTATTTTTTCTATCTAACCAACATTCCAGCTACCCCAACACAGTTATTTTTTTCTATCTAACCAACATTTCAGCTACCCCAACACAGTTATTTTTTTTTATCTTACCAACATTTCAGCTACCCCAACACAGTTATTTTTTTTTATCTTACCAACATTTCAGCTACCCCAACACAGTTATTTTTTCTATCTAACCAACATTTCAGCTACCCCAACACAGTTATTTTTTCTATCTAACCAACATTTCAGCTACCCCAACACAGTTATTTTTTCTATCTAACCAACATTTCAGCTACCCCAACACAGTTATTTTTTCTATCTAACCAACATTTCAGCTACCCCAACACAGTTATTTTTTCTATCTAACCAACATTCCAGCTACCCCAACACAGTTATTTTTTTCTATCTAACCAACATTTCAGCTACCCCAACACAGTTATTTTTTCTATCTAACCAACATTTCAGCTACCCCAACACAGTTATTTTTTCTATCTAACCAACATTTCAGCTACCCCAACACAGTTATTTTTTCTATCTAACCAACATTTCAGCTACCCCAACACAGTTATGTTTTCTATCTAACCAACATTCCAGCTACCCCAACACAGTTATTTTTTTCTATCTAACCAACATTTCAGCTACCCCAACACAGTTATTTTTTCTATCTAACCAACATTTCAGCTACCCCAACACAGTTATTTTTTCTATCTAACCAACATTTCAGCTACCACAACACAGTTATTTTTTTCTATCTAACCAACATTCCAGCTACCCCAACACAGTTATTTTTTTCTATCTAACCAACATTTCAGCTACCCCAACACAGTTATTTTTTCTATCTAACCAACATTTCAGCTACCCCAACACAGTTATTTTTTCTATCTAACCAACATTTCAGCTACCCCAACACAGTTATTTTTTCTATCTAACCAACATTCCAGCTACCCCAACACAGTTATTTTTTTCTATCTAACCAACATTTCAGCTACCCCAACACAGTTATTTTTTCTATCTAACCAACATTTCAGCTACCCCAACACAGTTATTTTTTCTATCTAACCAACATTTCAGCTACCCCAACACAGTTATTTTTTCTATCTAACCAACATTTCAGCTACCCCAACACAGTTATTTTTTCTATCTAACCAACATTTCAGCTACCCCAACACAGTTATTTTTTCTATCTAACCAACATTTCAGCTACCCCAACACAGTTATGTTTTCTATCTAACCAACATTCCAGCTACCCCAACACAGTTATTTTTTTCTATCTAACCAACATTTCAGCTACCCCAACACAGTTATTTTTTCTATCTAACCAACATTTCAGCTACCCCAACACAGTTATTTTTTCTATCTAACCAACATTTCAGCTACCCCAACACAGTTATTTTTTCTATCTAACCAACATTTCAGCTACCCCAACACAGTTATTTTTTCTATCTAACCAACATTTCAGCTACCCCAACACAGTTATTTTTTCTATCTAACCAACATTTCAGCTACCCCAACACAGTTATTTTTTCTATCTAACCAACATTTCAGCTACCCCAATACAGTTATTTTTTCTATCTAACCAACATTTCAGCTACCCCAACACAGTTATTTTTTTCTATCTAACCAACATTTCAGCTACCCCAACACAGTTATTTTTTCTATCTAACCAACATTTCAGCTACCCCAACACAGTTATTTTTTCTATCTAACCAACATTTCAGCTACCCCAACACAGTTATTTTTTCTATCTAACCAACATTTCAGCTACCCCAACACAGTTATTTTTTCTATCTAACCAACATTTCAGCTACCCCAATACAGTTATTTTTTCTATCTAACCAACATTTCAGCTACCCCAACACAGTTATTTTTTTCTATCTAACCAACATTTCAGCTACCCCAACACAGTTATTTTTTCTATCTAACCAACATTTCAGCTACCCCAACACAGTTATTTTTTCTATCTAACCAACATTTCAGCTACCCCAACACAGTTATTTTTTCTATCTAACCAACATTTCAGCTACCACAACACAGTTATTTTTTTCTATCTAACCAACATTTCAGCTACCCCAACACAGTTATTTTTTCTATCTAACCAACATTTCAGCTACCACAACACAGTTATTTTTTCTAACCAACCTTTCAGCTACTCCAACGAGCACCAAGTTGAACAGACCCTCCTGCACAATTTTGTTTGGGAATTCCCCGTGGCCTTAATTCTGGTCTCCCTGGGTTGGTGGGAGAACTACGTGTCCAGCGACTGGTCACTCTTCGGCCGGGTCAACATCTCCTTCAAGCACTGGCGACACCTGCTGCAGGTATGGTTGCCATAGTGACGAACGTATAGTCCATTTACCGTATCTCATCGTGAAATGTTTTTACAAAAAATATTTATTTAATTCAAAATGTTAATATTTGATTTTATTGTCGTTGTGGTCTAGCAAACTCGGGAAACAAGCTACTTTCTGATTGGCCCGTTTAAAATAGCCTTGGTGGTACTTCTGGGCAAGTATTTGGCTGATGCAGACTTTTCTCTGCCGTCTTGGAGCAAAAGTACAAAGAAAACGGAAGCGGAGTTCCACGCCATCAACTACAGGTACAACTCAGACAATACACACATAACTACATGACAGAAATACAAACAAAAATGCACATTAGAAAATAGCACACATTCACATACAATTATACAAACACACATAATGAGAATACAACAACCCATGCACGTAGCAACAAAAAAAACCGCACTAAATACACAGGCACAAAAATACACATAAACTCATACACATCGTACAAATACACACAAAAAAGGACATAAAAATCGAACACAAACACAGAAACCTTTCCCCCCCATACACACTTTTAGTTAAATTTCTATATAAATCGTCATGCTACTCTCGTATTGTTCAACCTGTCAAAATGTTTTTGATAAGCGTAATTTGTATATTCTTTACTTTAAATGTACCTTAAACAGAATGACATTACTTTAATTTGAACAGCTTGATGTACATCACCATTGGCTCGGCCATATTTTGCACCTACCTGTCTGGACTGGCCTGTAAGCTACACATGCAGAAGGCGGCATTCGCTTTTCCTTTGATCCTGTCCCCACCCGCCTCTCTAGTACTGGTCTACCTCCAGTGCCGATACGAGGTAACTTAAGCTCTTCTTACAATTTTAATTTTATTTTAGGACAGAATATTGGTTAAATTTTTCACGTAAACATTATTCTTGCGTAAATTTACACTTTTTCAATTTGAAAATTTGGTGGGGCGGATCTGAACTATTTTAATTTGTATCACTTTTCTAGACATCACCCAACTAATCAAAACTTTAAAGCTGGTCTCGTATGCTAACCTTATCTGATCGTATTGGTCGTCTAAACCAGCCATCTACAGGCACCAAGATTTTAAAACACCGATGTTATGAGAAATACCTCGATAATATTATACATTGTACTAGCGTCTTTCTATAAGGAATCATGTGTTCTTATGTTACTCAGATGTGTTCTTGTCTAGATCACGTCTATGTTAATATGCAAGTCACATCTTTGTTAATTTGTAGGTAACGTCTGTGTCCATGTGTAGGTTACAACTTTGTCCATGTGTTTAATTATTTTTACAACACATTACTCCCACTATCTGACACCTCAATAATTTATTTTAATCCCCAGTTTCTACCTGTAAACTGACACATCAATAATTTACTTTAATCCCCAGTTTCTACCTGTAAACTGACACATCAATAATTTACTTTAATCCCCAGTTTCTACCTGTAAACTGACACATCAATAATTTACTTTAATCCCCAGTTTCTACCTGTAAACTGACACATCAATAATTTACTTTAATCCCCAGTTTCTGCATGTAAACTGGCCCATCAATAATTTACTTTAATCCCCAGTTTCTGCCCGTAAACTGGCACATCAATAATTTACTTTAATCCCCAGTTTCTACCTGTCACCTGGCACACTGGAGTCTGGTACTGCCCCAACATGCAGATAGAGAACTTAATCCAACCAATCGCAGTTGCCGGCGCTCTCTGGCTCTCTTACTGTATCATCGTCTCTCACATCTGGTTCCCGAAGAGTGAGCGGATGGCCAAAATAGAAAAGTAAGGCCAAAATAGAAGAGTAAGGCCAAGTTAGAAAAGTAAGGCCAAAATAGAAAAGTAAGGCCAAAATAGAAAAGTAAGGCCAAAATAGAAAAGTAAGGCCAAAATAGAAAAGTAAGGCCAAAATAGAAAAGTAAAGGCCAAAAAAGAAAAATAAAGGCCAAAATAGAAAAGTAAGGCCAAAATAGAAAAGTAACACCAAGATAGGTAAAAATTATAATTAGGGAGATGATAAAAATGAAAAGATACGATTGAAAAGGAAGGCAACACAATTAAGGCCTAAATAGAAAAGTTATTATATAATAGAAAAGTAAAGCTGAGATTGAAAATTATCTCTTAGGAAACACAGTGTTTAACGTCACATTTAAACGCATGTTGTTTTTAACGACTTTAACCCGACCGTACACTATTGTCTACCCAGGTTGTTTTTAACGCCCCATTTTAACGCCATCTTCACCGACTTCAACCTAACCCTACGCCGACGCCGCAACGACCAGGAACTGCGCGCCACCAGGTTCGAACACTTCACCTACATGGGCGACGACGCCGGCGACCACGTGACGCCCGAGGGCTACGTCCTACCCGAGGACAACAACGTCACGCCGACCATCTACGTGTGCGCCACCATGTGGCACGAGACGAAGCGAGAGATGACCCAGTTGTTGAAGTCTCTCTTCAGGTCAGTCTTTACCGTCAAAATGGGCGTTACAAGGGGGTGTGTGTTGGGGTGATGGGTGGTGGATAGAACCCAACAGTGTTTCTTCCCCGGGGGGTGGGGGGTTGCACATGATATTTTCGGGGGAGGGGGGCGGACTAAATTTTCCGGAGAGGGGGGGGGGGCGGCGGACACTGGTAAAAGTATATGTTTTCTATATACAGTTTCATTCGGGGGGGGGGGGGGGGCGAAAAAATGCCAGGAAGAAACTCTGGAACCCACTCACGTATGGCTTTGTATATCCCATGATTTAAAAATTACTAAAATAATTAATAGCGATTTAATTATCAAAATAACTGTCTGGATAAAATAAAAGACGGCCTGTAATTAGTTTAAAGAGTTTTAATTTCTCTCCCACACCAGGCTGGACTACAGCCACTGTGCCAGTAAACTCGCCCAGGCCAAGTTCAACATCCGGGACCCTGACTACTTCGATATGGAGAGTAAGTCTTACTATATCTCAGTACTTACATGGGGGGTTTATGTCCTGCTTTGACTCAGTACTTACATGAGAGAAAGTCTTATTGTGTCTTAGTACTCAAATGGGGGATTTATGTCTTGTTCTGTCTCAGTAATCACTCTGGTATTACACCAAAGACTCAGCTAAAAACAATTGTCATCGTTTAGTTTGTACAACGTTTGCAAATAGTTTTTTGCTTAATATTATCTGCATGGTAAACAATTCCCATTTCACATTATATCTGATCCCCCCCCCCCCAGTTCACATGTTTGATTTTCCAAAAGTTCACATTATATCTGATTTCCCCCCAGTTCACATTCTATTTGACCCCCCCCCCCCAGGTTCACATTATATTTTATCCCCCCCCCCCCCCGCCAGTTCACATTATATTTGATTTCCCCCAGTTCATATTATATTTGATTTCCCCCAACTCACATTATATTTGACCTCCTCTAGACCACATTATATTTGATTCCCCCCGCCCCCCTAATTCACATTCCATTTGATTTCCCCCCAGTTCACATAATATTTGACGACGCCTTTGATATCGACCTGGATAAAAACAAGTTTGTGATCAACCAGTTTGTCAAACAGTTTGTCGACTGTATGGAAGACGCCGCCAGGTGACTCATTAACCTTTGTTTACTTAACCCCCTAATGACTGTATACATCAGTTGAATGTGTTGTCATTTAAGATTTAAGAATTAATCCAATACACTTACTAGTCGTCTAAGTTAAGGCAAGTAAAAGGTTAACTGGCAGGGACATTGTTACATCTCTCGTAAATTGTTACAAGGCAGGTAAATTGTTACATGGCAGGTACATTGTTACATCTCTCGTAAATTGTTACACGGAAGGTAAATTGTTACCTGGTATGTAAATTATTATATGTCATGTAAATTGTTACATGGCATGTAAATTGTTACATTGAAGGTAAATTGTTACATGGTAGGTAAATTGTTACATGGCAGGTAAATTGTTACCTGGCAGGTAAATTTTTACCTGTTCAGGCCTGACCATCCTAGGTAGGGTAAGATCAATGTATGAGAGATTAAATGTGTGAGAGATTATCTTTTAATCCCTGACGACCGCTTGCCTGCGTCAATACGCCGTGTACAATTAATCATGCATGGGATGAAACTAAAGGCCTTTAACTCAAGACTAGGAGGGGTTTTGATAGAGGCTTGACTAAAGGGGAAGTAGGGGGGGGGCTTTCTGTGGGGGTTAATGTTATGCTTACGTCCAAGGTAAGGGAGAGGACTACTTCAGAGGTGTTTGTGTGTGTATATGTGTGTGTATGTATGTATGTGTATATATGTGTGTGTGTGTGTGCTACTGAAACTGCTAGATAAAGTAGATTGAATGGTAAGGGAGTGTAAGCCTATAACATGTACGAGTAACATGAATAATTATTCCATTAATATTCTAGATTTTAGAGGGCGATTTAAATAACAATAAATCTCTGACCGTTTATCAACAAATCAGTATTTTTAAAATATCTATTTATAAACCACCTGAAATGAGAGATGGCGTTTGCGATTAATAAAGTTAAGACAGGAAATAAAGCATTTATATACGACAGTCTGAACATTACACATTAATTAAATTAAACGAAAATAGAAAACATTTCAAATACACATTTTACTCAACTCTTTGAGTAAACATTGCCATTGAAGAATTGGCGACAAAGAAACCTTTCTAGCGTTAAGTTGCAATACATTACAAAAATGGGATTAGCCCAAGTGTTGGGAGAGGGAATTGTTAATTTGTAAACAAAGTCTAAATTTAGTCGCGGGTTGATTGACAGGCCGGAAATGACGTATTCAGTCGATTCATTGTCTCTGAATGTCAATTCAGAATTTTATGGAAGTTCAACTAGGACGTACCTGGCCAGATAGTTTTAATGACTGTTTTCCAAAGTCTCTTTAATGAACTTTACATTAACGATCGTTAAATAATTAAAATAAATTTTAAAAAGTAACTGAGACACTTTTTTCTTTGTAAAATACTAATTATGTTGTCTCAGCATTAAATAGGTCTCATATTGGTCGATCTTTAGAGTCAAGAATTTATAGATGTCTCTTTAATAAAGTAAAAATAACAGCAAAATTAAGTTTAAAAATAAATAAATAAATAAATGCAAAAGTGTGACGTCACACTTTCTGAGACCTTCTCCCTTGTCTTGTCACACATGATCACAAAACTGAACCCTTCCTCCACCTCGTCACACAATGTCACACCATTCTGAACCCTTCCTCCACCTCGTCACACAATGTCACACCATTCTGAACCCTTCCTACCCCTCGTCACACAATGTCACACCATTCTGAACCCTTCCTCCACCTCGTCACACAATGTCACACCATTCTGAACCCTTCCTACCCCTCGTCACACAATGTCACACCATTCTGAACCCTTCCTCCACCTCGTCACACAATGTCACACCATTCTGAACCCTTCCTACCCCTCGTCACACAATGTCACACCATTCTGAACCCTTCCTACCCCTCGTCACACAATGTCACACCATTCTGAACCCTTCCTACTCCTCGTCACACAATGTCACACCATTCTGAACCCTTCCTCCCCCTCGTCACACAATGTCACACCATTCTGAACCCTTCCTCCACCTCTGGAGGTTAACGAAATTTATGGACGAACCTATATTTAGAACAACGATTCCATACAGGTTTGATTAAAAATAATCAGAATTAATATTTGTGTCAACTTCCGCTACACTTTAGGTCAGTGGTTAAAGGTTACATCATCATCCCGTCTCCTGTCAAGGTCGTGACCCCGTATGGAGGTCGCCTGATCTGGACTATGCCTGGACAAACAAAGATGGTGGTTCACCTGAAGGACAAAATGAAAATCAGACACAGGAAAAGATGGTCACAGGTAAATGGGGACCCCCCCCCCCCCCCCCCCCGTCCGTTTTAATTAATACTTCATGCAGTAAGTCTTGTCATTTACAATCTCAAGAAAATGGGGAATTTCCATCCGTCCTGTGCATCAGACCACAATAGATTGTCCTTAAACTTTGGCTCTTGCATAATGCGAGCCTAACACCTTTCTGAAAAAGCAACAGGGTTAGTATAAATTATAAATTACGACTGGCAAATATGAGGAAACGGAACAAAAAATAAGTTATTATGTGTCAAAGCTCGTTTATTTTTACATGTATATAATTTATGGGAACACTTATCTTCACGCTGTCCAAAATAGCCGAGGCGATATACGGTCAGATGTGTATACAATGTGTACATAATGTGTACACAAAATGTATACAATGTAGACAAAAAGTGTATACAAAAGTGTACACAATGTCTATACAATATCTATACAATGTCTATACAAAGTCAAACAACACGATAGATGAAGCTTTATTATAAAAACCCGTCATTGCTTGACGTGTTCTAAAAAACAGGTAGCCTACCTACAGAGCTTCTCTCACGCATTTCTCTGAGAGGGCAGGTAGAGGGATTTGGGAAAATTGACCACGCCTCTCCCTCCCTCGGACGAAATAGAGAGAATATTAAATTTAAACAGAAAAATATATAACTTAACCATTGTCAGTTTCCCATTCCTCGGTCGTGCCCCACCTGAGCCAAATTTATGAAAGAAACCCCGTGCTTAATTAACACAGGTGATGTCTGATCTGCACATTGTAAGTTAACTAGGGTCATGCCTCACCTAGGTCATGCCTCACCTAGGTCATGTCTCACCAAGGTCATGTCTCACCTGCACATTGTAAGTTAACAAGGTCATGTCTCACCTAGGTCATGTCTCACCTGCACATTGTAAGTTAACAAGGTCATGTCTCACCTAGGTCATGTCTCACCTGCACATTATAGTTAAACAAGGTCATGTCTCACCTAGGTCATGTACCTGTACTACCTGCTGGGCTTCAGACTTCTGGGGGTCGGGGACGGCAGCGACGTGCCGGAGGAGCACCCCAGGGGTCATGGGTCAAGTGTCAGGCACCGCAAGAAACCCAGGAGGGACAAGAAGAAGAGGAAGAACATGCCGCTCAAAAACTTGCTGATGAGGGTCCCACCTGAGGAGTATGAGCAGGTAGGGGGGTTAGTTTATAATGGAGGTAAAGGGGTTAGTTTATAATGGAGGTAGAGGGGGTTCATTTATGATGAAGAGGTAGAGGGGTTAGTTTATAATGGATGTAGAGGGGGTTCATTTATGATGAAGAGGTAGAGGGGTTAGTTTATAATGGAGGTAGAGGGGGTTAATTTATGATGAAGAGGTAGAGGGGTTAGTTTATAATGGGCAGGTAGAGGGGTTAGTTTATGATGAGCAGGTAGAGGGGGGGGGTTAGTTTATGATGAGCAGGTAGAGGGGTTAGTTTATGATGAGCAGGTAGAGGGGTTAGTTTATAATGGGCAGGTAGAGGGGGGTTAGTTTATGATGAGCAGGTAGAGGGGTTAGTTTATGATGAGCAGGTACAGGGGGGTTAGTTTATGATGAAGAGGTAAAGGGGTTAGTTTATGATGAGCAGGTAGAGGAGTTAGTTTTTGATGAAGAGGTAGAGGGGGTTCATTTATAACGAAAAGGTAGAGGGGGGTAGTAGAGGGTAGAGGGGGTTCATGTATAATGAGCAGGTAGAGGGGATTAATTTATACTGTCGTATTAGGTGAAAATAAAAAAAGTAGAGGGGGTGAATTTATAAAGCAATAATAGAAGAATATAAACAGGTAAAGTGGGTTAATTTATAATCCAGGACTAAGAACATGAAAACTGAAGAGAGGGTTAATTTTTACTTTCTCGTATATACGAAGTATAGAGAAAGTCTTGTAATCGTTTTACACCTCACTGATACGGAAAAACATAATTTTGCAATCTTGTCCGTATGTCTGTGTGTCTGTCTGTCTGTCTGTCTGTCTGTCTGTCTGTCCGTGTGTAAACACGATAACTTGAGTACCGTTACAGCTAGGTTGATGAAATTTTATATATAAGTATTTTATCAAAATCGTAGATCCGTTTCAACTTTTGAGCGATTTCCGATAACCGGAAGTGGTACTTTTCCTACTTTGAATTTTTCAAAAGCCTATAACTTGAGTACTATTTCAGATAGATAAATGAAATTTCACATGTAAGTAAAAGATCTAATTCTCTACCTTCTGTTAAATTTTGAGTAATTTCCGTTGACTGGAAGTAGTAATTTACGCTACTTCCGATTTCTCAAAAAACTAATGTAAATTTTAAAAGTACTAATAATATTGCGCACTATTATGCGCTTTTTTATTTGGCGTTCACTTGGTGTGCAATTAATTTGTCTACGAGATTTTATTCTATTTTTAAAACTTTAAGTATTTAAATTGGATTAAAAATCATGTCTATAGCCCGAGTTCCCATCCCCTGTTATTTTATATAAGAATATTCGAGAAAGTTTAGGGGAGATCACTCCCGGTTTATTAATTTTACATCAGAACAACATGAACAGATAGAAGAATACTATTGATGTCACAACTGAAAAAAAAAATGAACAGGTAGATGTGGTTAATTTTTCTGTTGCTATCCATGACCTTGAATTGAACTCCCCCAGATTATCGAAACCTCCGAGAACACCTTTATCCTAACGCTGGACGGTGACGTAGACTTCAAGCCGGACTCCGTCAAGCTGTTGATTGACCGCATGAAGAAGAACAAAAAAGTCGGGGCCGTCTGTGGTAGGATTCATCCCATTGGTTCAGGTGCGTCCAATAGAAACGTTTCTTTCATAAAATGTTAATGTGTTTACTTTCTGTTTAAAAAAAAAAAACACTTTAAGAATTCGGCGGAAAGGGGGACAATGAAGATTTGTTTTTATATCTTTATTTTATGTCAGGGGTCGGCAACCTGCGGTTTATGCGGCTCTTTTGATGTCAAGATGCGGCTCTTCAGCTCCATGCACTAATATTAATAATTTTTTATATTTTTTTTAAAACTAATAATTATTTTTTTGCAACACTCTGGTGTTGAACGTATAATGATAAATATAAACAATAAATGCTCGATATTTGTTTAGAATGTTTAGTTACTCCCTATTTTCAATGTACTTGTCCATCCCAAATTGAAACATTCAAATTCAAGGTGGATATATCACAAAGAAGCTAAACGTGCTAAATGTAAAACTGCAAGGAAAGGAAAATCCAGCCTATGCCTTGCTTGAAGAAGTGGATTGTTAAAAAAAATCTTTTTTTTTGTCGGAAGACACGGAGAGTAATAAATTATTAATAAATTATTTAATTTTGAAAAATCTGAAAAAAATATCACGATGTAACCAATGCCACTATTAACATGAATTACTTCAGCATTACAATAAACACAATGAAGGATGGATTCACTCAAAGATTTGATCAATTCAAAACAAATGCAAGCACTCTGACGTTCATAGTAGATTCTCTCAACACAAAAACAAATGAGATTAACTTTGAGTTTGAGCTATTTGGAATTGATGCTGGCTCGCTTCAATTGCAATTGCTGGATTTGAAAAACCAAACATTTTTTGGAGTGGTAAATTCACAGATATTAAGAGCAAGTTAGGAGAGTTTGAGGTCCAGTAAAACATGCACGTTTCGCTGCACAAGTAGTCAGCTCTAAAAGAAATGCCGCGAGTTGAGGCACTATTATGTGACGCATGGAATAGTCTTCCAGGATACTACAATGAGGTAAAGAAGTTGGCATTTGAAGTGCTGACGATCTTCGGGTCCACATATTCATGCGAGCAAGCGTTTTCTTGCATGAAGTAAAGAAGCCAACTAACAAATAAAAATCTAGAGGCGTGCTTGAAGAAACTGAAAACAACTTATGAGCCAGGTTTAAACAAACTTTTAAAGGGCATGCAAGGCCAAACTATTGTAAATATTATAAAATAATTATAGTTATATAATAAGATTAATGATTTTATCATTCTTGCAGGGCCAGTTAAAATACCGTAATATTTTTTGATCGAAACATGTGTATGTTTTTATTTGAATAAATATTATTTCATATTGAAAGCTATTTATTTTAAATTTTATATATATATATATATATATATATATATATATATATATATATATATATATATATATATATACGTCTGTAAAATCCTAATCAAATATCATAATATTGAAATAAAAATATTAGTGGCTCTATAAAACTGGGACATTTTGTAAATTGTAACTTTTGGCTCTTCCGTCTCAAAAGGTTGCCGACCCCTGGTTTATGTCATATGATCTGTAAAATTATAAATAAATAAACCGGGAGTGATCTCCCTAAAACTTTCTCGAATATTCTTATATAAAATAACATGGGATGGGAACTCGGGCTATAGTCATGATTTTTAATCCATTTTAAATACTTAAAGTTTTAAAAATAGAATAAAATCTCGTAGACAAAAGAATTGCACACCAATTGAACGCCAAATAAAAAAGTTCATAATAGTGCGCAATATTATTAGTACTTTAAAAATTTACATTCGTTTTTTGAGAAATCGGAAGAAGCGTAAATTACTACTTCCGGTCAACGGAAATTACTCAAAATTTAACAGAAGGTAGAGAATTAGATCTTTTACTTACATGTGTAATTTCATTAATCTATCTGAAATAGTACTCAAGTTGTAGGCTTTTGAAAAATTCAAAGTAGGAAAAGTACCACTTCCGGTTATCGGAAATCGCTCAAAAGTTGATACGGATCTACGATTTTGATAAAATACTTATATATGAAATTTCATCAACCTAGCTGTAACGGTACTCAAGTAATCGTGTTTACACACGGACAGACAGACAGACAGACATACGGACAAGATTGCAAAATGTTGTTTTTCCGTATCAGTGAGAAGTAAAACGACGAGATTTGAAAAAAATCTCGATTTTTTTTTGCACGATTACAATACTTTCTCTATATTTCGTATATACGAGAAAGTAAAAAGAAACCAACCAAACATCATGATTAGCATATGCTTAGAAATGTGTTTTTTTAAGATCTTAAGTCGTGGTGAAAAACAAAAGTTTCCTTAGATTCCTTCAGCATAAAAAAAATAAACAATTCAATTATATTCATCCTTGTTCGCTGTTGTGATGACATTAATGTTTTTAAAGTCATTGTTTTTAGGTTTTTTGATATTGTGACATTTAAAATATGATGTTTAGGTCCATTGTTGTGTTGCCATTTATCGTGTAATGTTTATGTCCCTTGGTGTGTTAACATTTAACAAAAAATGTTTATTTCCCTTGGTGTGAAGATATGAATTAAAGCAAAACCAACCGTTTTCATTTGGTTCTAAGTCGTTGTGACATTTAGAATGTCAGATTTGTTTACGTCCCTTGGAATAATGACATTAATTTTCAGAAATCTCCTGTCCCCCGGCTGGTACCAACAGTTCGAGTAACGTCCCTTGGAATAATGACATTAATTTTCAGAAATCTCCTGTCCCCCGGCTGGTACCAGCAGTTCGAGTAACGTCCCTTGGAATAATGACATTTTAATTTTCAGAAATCTCCTGTCCGCAGGTCCCATGGTGTGGTACCAACAGTTCGAGTACGCCATTGGTCACTGGCTGCAGAAAGCCGCGGAGCACGTGTTTGGGTGTGTCCTGTGCTGCCCCGGATGCTTCAGTCTGTTCCGGGGGTCGGCCATCATGGACGACAACGTCATGAAGATGTACACGACCAAACCTACAGAGGCCCGGCACTTCATCCAGTTCGAGCAAGGTGCGGCTTCACTACTCACCTGCACCTCACTGACCTGACACTACAATCTCCCCTCCCCCCAATATCAAAACATGGAGCTAGATTACAAACACTTGCGTCACAAGGCGAGGGTTACCGAGATCACAAAGGTTGACACCATTTAGGCTAGGGAGTAATATAAAAAAGGGGGTGGGGGATTAACTAATTTAAAATTGAAAACGAATAAATACAACACTAACATGACATTACAAATTCCGCTAGAGAACGGAAGGGGGGATTATGGTATTAAATGACAGCTGACTTAGTGATACCACGGTTACTGAGTTGAGATACATGAGACTATTCTCACTGAATTATGCTCGATTGTTGTCGTCCCGGTTATTTCAGGAATTTAAAAAAAAACAGTTGACCTCAATAATAAATTAAGTTTGTTAACATACACACTTTCAATCTAAGTATAAAACTAATTCTTAAAACAACTTTTATAAACTTGAATGACATCTAAATCCTTCTATCTAGAGTCCAATATCTAAAGGTTTGATCCTTGTTGTCTATACCTCCAATATCTAAAGGTTTGATCCTTGTTGTCTATACCTCCAATATCTAAAGGTTTGATCCTTGTTGTCTATACCTCCAATATCTAAAGGTTTGATCCTTGTTGTCTATACCTCCAATATCTAAAGGTTTGATCCTTGTTGTCTATACCTCCAATATCTAAAGGTTTGATCCTTGATGTCTATACCTCCAATATCTAAAGGTTTGATCCTTGTTGTCTATACCTCCAATATCTAAAGGTTTGATCCTTGTTGTCTATACCTCCAATATCTAAAGGTTTGATCCTTGTTGTCTATACCTCCAATATCTAAAGGTTTGATCCTTGTTGTCTATACCTCCAATATCTAAAGGTTTGATCCTTGTTGTCTATACCTCCAATATCTAAAGGTTTGATCCTTGTTGTCTATACCTCCAATATCTAAAGGTTTGATCCTTGTTGTCTATACCTCCAATATCTAAAGGTTTGATCCTTGTTGTCTATACCTCCAATATCTAAAGGTTTGATCCTTGTTGTCTATACCTCCAATATCTAAAGGTTTGATCCTTGTTGTCTATACCTCCAATATCTAAAGGTTTGATCCTTGTTGTCTATACCTCCAATATCTAAAGGTTTGATCCTTGTTGTCTATACCTCCAATATCTAAAGGTTTGATCCTTGTTGTCTATACCTCCAATATCTAAAGGTTTGATCCTTGTTGTCTATACCTCCAATATCTAAAGGTTTGATCCTTGTTGTCTATACCTCCAATATCTAAAGGTTTGATCCTTGTTGTCTATCCCTCCAATATCTAAAGGTTTGATCCTTGTTGTCTATACCTCCAATATCTAAAGGTTTGATCCTTGTTGTCTATACCTCCAATATCTAAAGGTTTGATCCTTGTTGTCTATACCTAGGCGAAGATCGCTGGCTCTGCACGCTACTTCTCCAACAAGGTCACCGAATCGACTACAGCGCCGGAGCAGATGCCTTGACCTTTGCCCCTGAAACCTTCAACGAATTCTTCAACCAAAGACGTCGGTGGTCACCGTCCACACTGGCCAACATGATGGACCTGCTGGCGTCGTGGAGGGACACGGTTCGAGTCAACGACAACATCAGTAGGATATACGTTCTGTATCAGGTAGGTGACAACATCAGTAGGATATACGTTCTGTATCAGGTAGGTGACAACATCAGTAGGATATACGTTCTGTATCAGGTAGGTGACAACATCAGTAGGATATACGTTCTGTATCAGGTAGGTTAAAACCAGTGTTTCTTCCAGACTTTTTTCTCGGGGGGGGGGGGAGGTGCTTGAAATTTTCAGGAGGGTGCGACGACGACATTTTCCGGGAAATGGGGAGGAGGGTAGACACTGGTAAAAGTATATATCTTTTCTCGTTCGGGGGGGGGGGGATGGGGTGGGGTGGGGGAAAGGGGAGACGGTAGAAATTTGGGGGGGGGGATGGGGTGGGGTGGAGGAAGGGGAGACGGTAGAAATTTGGGGGGGGGGGCGGAGACCCTCGAAGAGATGCCTGGAAGGAACTCTGCTGACAACATCAGTAAGATATACGTTCTGTAACAGCTAGGTGACAATTCTTAGTTATTAAAACATAAATTTCAACCCCCAAATCTCAAATCCTCTGCTTCACAACCCCACTAAGAAGTAGCACCGACTGACTTCACAACCCCACTAAGAAGTAGCAGCGACTGACTTCACAATCCCACTAAGAAGTAGCAGCGACTGACTTCACAATCCCACTAAGAAGTAGCACCGACTGACTTCACAACCCCACTAAGAAGTAGCAGCGACTGACTTCACAATCCCACTAAGAAAGTAGCAGCGACTGACTTCACAATCCCACTAAGAAAATAGCACCGACTGACTTCACAATCCCACTAAGAAAGTAGCACCAACTGACTGAACACATTTCCCCCACAGTTCACCCTAATGGCGTCCTCTATCCTGGCACCGTCCACTGTAATCCTGATGATCACCAGCTCCTACCACACTGTACTGGGACTCAGCAACTGGTGGTCCTATGTGCTGTCTGTCATACCTGTGGCTATCTACGTGGCCGTCTGCCTCACACAGAAGACAGACATTCAGGTAATTCAGCGAGATAATTTCATCGATGGTGGTTTAGGTTGTTGGCAATGTTTTACATCTAGATAACATCATTTATAGTAGTTTTTTAAAAAATTTAAATTGCGTTGATAATTTATTTGAATATTCACCCGACATTTCGACTTAAGAATATCCACACAATCCACAATGTAAACATATCTTGTTTTAATGCATATATAGCCATGAAAGATCTTACAAGATCTCACAGTTACTGGTGTGTTAGACGATGAAGACGTCTTTTATGTAACGTCTTTGTATTGCAAGAATTACAGAATTACATTTTCTTAGCTAGCATTGTTATATTTAATGGAGTAGGTTCTTTCTACGTAACATCTTTTTTTTCTTTCATGAGCAGATCTATATGTTTTGTTATGTAACATTATTTAACTAATCCAATGTTTCGATTTGTATTGTGGGGAATGAATGTACTAATTAACATTGAATTTGATGTAGCAGTTGAATCTAATTCTGCGCTATACCCCATGAGTTTAACTAAACAGCGATTCTTTGTCTCTGTAGGTGAAGGTTGGCGCGGTGCTGACCGCCATCTACACGGTGGTGATGATGATTGCCACAGTCGGCACCATCATCTCCATCGCCACCGAAAACTTCAGCAGCCCCAACGTCGTCTTTCTCAGCGGCCTCGGTATCATTTTCATCATGGCCGCCGTTCTCCACCCGCAGGAGATTTACTGTCTGGTCTTTGGTGCCATTTACTTCCTGGTGGTGCCCTCCACGTTCATTCTCCTGACGATATTCTACCTGTGTAACCTGAACAACGTTTCCTGGGGAACCAGAGAGGTGCCTAAGAAAATGACGAAGGAGGAAGAAGAAGCTTTAAAACAAGCGGAGGAAGAAAAACGGAAGAAGAAAAAATCGTGGAATATTTTCACCACCATAGGGTTAATGAATGTCGTCACTGAACTCAGGGATGTGTTACGAAGCGTGTGGGGGTTAAGGAACGAGTTGCAGAACTCCCAGAATGCACCGAACCAAACCGACCTACAAAACCAGATGAGAAGCGATCCAAAAGAAACAAATTCCGAGCCTGTCAAGCCTAAAAAAGTTGAGAAAGAAATTACCGGTTATGAACCGGATCCGGATAATCCGTATTGGTTACAGCTTGAAGGAATCGGAAACGGTCCGGTTGAATGTCTTCCGGATTCGGAAATCGATTTCTGGAAGTTTTTGATTAAAAAATACCTGCACCCAATCGAGGAGAATAAGGAAGAGAAACAAAAAATAGCGAGCGACCTGCTAGAGGCACGGAACAATGTTGTGTTTATTTTCATCATGCTCAACTTTCTCTGGACAGTTATCTCCCTGCAGCTTCAGTCCTCAGAGGACGTCCTTAAGGACTATTACATCATCAAGAAATACGAGCCAATGTCCTTGGTGTTCTTGGCTGTGTTCGCTATTGTCATGGTTATACAGGTAGGCTTTTCCTGATTATTGCTATCTGGTGTTGTATCAAATATATATATAGCTACATCATTAAGTTGCTTTGTGTATACATTTGACAATTTTATTAATGTAAATGTCAACATGTGTATTGATTATATTTATATAATTGTTGAAGTTAAAGCAAATATTTAGATCCTTTACAACCATTTCATGCAGTTATGCAAAGGAAAAAGTCCTGTTATTTATTACTAACCGAAAAAACAACACAAGCAAAATCAATCAACCTTACAAAATGGGGATACTTTTGATTGATTTAAATAGTAATTACCCATGCATGGTCAGGTAATTTATCGAATCTGATAAAATGAAATAACAGTTTGCTTGTTGTACCGTGTGTTTTCGTGATAGTCTGTCGACCGATATATAACTAGTAGGCTCTTAAGTTTTGGAAATAATGAAAGTTAATTTGTTAATGAAACAATTATAACTGTTTTGACAGTGTATTTGTTTTGGGTAAGAGTTATTTTAGTTGGATGATTGTTCTCGTTTTAGTGCATGAATCCTTCTTATTTTAAATGTTTACCAACAAATCAGGTTCTTAGACTTTGTGTTAGTATTTACGTCCATCCTTTTGTAATTGCTAACACATTTTGAGTAGAAAAACAGCTATTAGTTATTATTCAAGCGCATTGATCCTTCTTGTTTGAAATGATTACTAACAGATCAGTTAGTTAGAGTTTGTGTTAATGTTTGGGTCTATCCTTTTGTAATTGTTTGTGTAGAAAAACATTTATTCTATCAGGGCATTAATCCTTATAAATATTGACTAACGAAACAGTTCGTTAGAGTTTGTGCTGAATTCATGGGTCTTTGTTGTTGACGGAGCCACCTTTTTGTTCCAGTTTGTGGGGATGATCATGCACAGGTGGGGCACGTTCCTGCACCTCATGTCTAGCACGCGCATCGACTGGTTCAGCGGTGCTCACTCAGAGGAGGACTTCGCCAGGTAAACTTCTGCTGGCCTCACGCGCATTGGTAGTACACACGTGTTACGGTTTTACAACCTGACTCTCTGACTCGTCGCTCGCTTTCTCTTCTTCCCTCTATCTCACTCTGTCTCTTCCTATATACCCTATAACTGGCTCCAGCTATGTTGTGAAGCCAGACAGACCGCAGCTACATTATGGAATCGACATTTCACTCACCCACGTTACCAGCAGCTAGATCTGTGAGAGTTTGGTCTGGCTTTTAATTCCTGGTGCATTTACCTGGTTACTGGTGGTGGGGAGGAAGGGGGGGGGGGTGGGGGTAACTCAGTCTTGGGAAGAACTATAATGTCTAGCCCGGGTCCCGAACTAATGACTAGCAAGCGCGAGTTCTACAGCTAGACCACGCTATTCCTTAAAGGAAGAAAAGTGGAAACACAATTCTGGCTAATATAAGAATAAAGACTCAAGTTCTAGCTATTTTAAGAATTACAGTAAAGCTCTGGTAAAGAATTATAGTGTAAAGTTCTAACTATTGTAAGAATTAGAGAGTAACGTTCAGGCTAATGTAAGAACCATGGTGTAAAGTTCCGGCTAATGTATTAAATGTCTCCGCAGGTTTGTTGTGCAGGAGATACAGAAGCACCAAAACCTGGAGCCAGTGCCAGACTATGGAGAGTCTGAGGACGAGGACATGAGCAGTCTGACCACGGACGTGGCCAATACACCTGACTACGACCTGGATGATGAGCTGTCCATGGGCGCCAGCACACGCACTAGCTACAACAACCAGGTGAGTCGACATTCGTGTACAGTGTAGTCTAGTGATGGTAAGTAGATAAAAATGGCGTTGGTAGTAATGATGACATGATTATAGTAATTATACAATTAGGATAATGATGACAAGTATCGTTATTTTATGAAAACGATGTAATGATATGGGTTACGTTGACGAGGATGAAAATGCTGGTAATGATGACGATGATGATGATGTTGTTAATATTGTTAATTGTACTAAGCAAAATGAAACTTAGTTCAATGCATACCTGGAACCATGGGCTCAATATAAACCTTACGTCCCATCTTTTCAAAATGATTAACATTAACTACCATCGATCGAAGACAATCCCATCTCCATCAACCCAAAAGTAGTTTTGGTTAACTCGTAGTTTGTCTAATAAAAATAAAGTTAAAAGAACACACTCCTTTGGGGGGATTCATTTAATTAGCTAATTTAGAAACAACAGACAGGGTTCGACAATCAATAGGGGCTGTAGAGGCAAGATTGAATTAGAAATTTAAGTACTAAAAAATTAAAGACGAAATACAGGATTTTATAAATGTACTATCGTGAACCATTGTCCGATGCTATTTTTAGATGGTGTGGCCGAGGAACTGGAACCACCGGCCATCCCACCCGGGCCACTTCCCTCGCCTGGAGAACATCCTCGACCACAAGCTCGGCCGTCTGCAGCAGCAGCTGAGTCACGTGGGCAGGTCACAACGAGGCCACACCAACGCGGTGTCGCGTCAGTTCAGCAAGCGTGACGCGCGCGGGTTCGGGGGCTGGAGTCATCGTGACGCCACCATGCGTCAGAAATTTTTACAGCAGAATTTCCAGTTTCCTCAGCATTCAGGACAGGACAGACTAACCCGGGTGTCGGTCATGTGACCTGTATCTCAAAGCTCATTGGTCGTTTCAGTTTTAGCATATTGTTATACCGGTTACTTGGTTTAATTATTGTTTTGATTTAAAATGAATGAAACATAATTTGAATAACAACAGCCATGTAATCTTGTGAACGAATTTTCTCATGAATGTAATATAAAGATGTATATAAATCTAAGAGTTTTTGTTTTTATCTTTTTAAAACAATGATATTAGCAAGTGATTTCTTCATTACACTTAGGATTATAAACTTAAGCTTTATACACATCCACATACATAATCTTTTAACATACACACACAGGTACACTAACATACATTTTTTTCAACTTTAATTATTATTTTAATTATTATTTCACCTTTTTAAAACAAAAAAAATGATTAACTGTTCAAACCACGAGCTTATTAAATGATTATGAATGATTATTTATCATTTAATAAACAAAAAAAACCCATCAATATCCATAAATTTGTAATATTATACGTATATGGAATTAATATACACATGTTTGATATGAGTGCTGTGTCACAACGCTGTGCAACACATACATTATATGGTGATTTTCTCATCCCTCTGTATGCGGTATCTTCTTATGAGATACTTTACCTGTAACTGCAATGTTAGCTGTGTTTGTATGTTGGTTAAGCATGTTCTCTGTATATGTTGTGTTTGCTCTTTGTATCCAATATATAAATCATGCTTGTGATAATTTATCTGCATATGATGTGTTAGTGTTGTCTGGAATATATAAGCCATGTATGTGATATGTTAGATGTATCCAGTAATATTTCTGTAAATAATAAACCGTTTATTTATTGATCTATAAAATATGGTGTAATAAACATGATCTATATCAGTACCGCATGTGGGTCGAGATTATTACCCCACTTTCTGGTAATTATTAGCGGTTTTCGGTAATTAAATCGTTTATCTCTATAAGATTCTCTAGTCTTTATTTTATTCTAATTACATTTTTCACGTACAATACTTTATTTAACAAGGTCTGATTTAGTTTTGAATTCTTTGGCTGGTAGTTAGACCTAAAAATAGTACAAGTTTTACCATGCATTTTACCGTATAATTTAAGTACTTTTATTTAGTCTGCAACTTAGATTGACATTTAAATTTATTTGTTTTTTGTTTTAAATGTAGACATATGAATAAAAATATTGTTTTTGTTTAATTGCATGGGTTTAGTTTTTTTTTTGTCATAAAACTTGAATTCTTACTAGATCCAAGGAAAATTGCATAGTATTTATAACATGAAGTGTACCATTACGATTTGGAAATGACATATGACATATATATATAAACATTTAATGACATTTGACAAACCTTCAGACATGACATTAAATATTATTTTGAGAAATGACATGAAACAGAAACTCAGACATAAACTTTCTACTATGACATGCGATGAAACAGTTTAGCTTGTCGCATACTTCAAGTCAAACTAAACACTGCTGTATTGGTTACTCAAATTTTTATTCATTAATTTAAAAATATTTTAAAGCTATTGAATAATTATTTAAAAATAAATTCTTCTAAATACTTTTTTTTGTTGGGAGTGTTTTAACACAGTTATCTATATATATAATTCTCTTCTGGGAGCCTTTAGAAAACAAGCTGCAAACGCCTCCTTGCAGTCCTCTCTCTTCCTCTCTAGACGGGTTTGGTGACGGCTATTAGGGGCAGATAATTTAGTTTGAAACGATTTTAAAATTAGAGGAGGTAACTAAGAGGAGGCTGCTTTCACGTGGGGGGGGGGGGGGGCGGGGGTGGGGAAGGGGGGTTTAGTGTTTTTAAGCAATTTTTTTCAGTGGCAGCATTGGTACTGTCGAATTCACAAATTATAAAAGACTGAAAAGTAGAAAAAAAAACAACTAAATAGCGGCGTATGATACGCAGCGGGTCGGCTCGTCATTTTTAATCTAAAACAACTTACAATGTTGGTGAATGCTGATGGCTAAAGTACGTAGATAGATTAAACACTGAACGTAAAATAAAAAGCGTTATTAAATATTGTGTTACTTTGTTATGTACAGAAATTTTGTTTTGAGTGTGCGAAGTTTTATCTGAGAACAAATATCCTAAATAAAAACTAAAAGCCATTTAAATTAGAGTAAAGATATTCAATATATAACATATTGACAAAAGCTTTTCATTTTCGATATTTCAATAGTTGTTCATTGTTTAAAATTTAAAAAAAAATCATTTATTTTCTCATTTTTATTGCATTATTAGATCAACATGAAAGTTTGTTTTTCATGCTTTTTACTTTCTCGTATATACGAAGTATAGAGAAAGTATTGTAATTGTGCAAAAAAAAAATCGAGATTTTTTTACAAATCTCGACGTTTTACACCTCACTGATACGGAAAAACATAATTTTGCAATCTTGTCCGTATGTCTGTGTGTGTGTGTGTGTGTCTGTGTGTCTGTCCGTGTGTAAACACGATAACTTGAGTACCGTTACAGCTAGGTGGATGAAATTTCATATATAAGTATTTTATCAAAATCGTAGATCCGTATCAACTTTTGAGCGATTTCCGATAACCGGAAGTGGTACTTTTCCTACTTTGAATTTTTCAAAAGCCTATAACTTGAGTACTATTTCAGATAGATAAATGAAATTTCACGTGTAAGTAAAAGATCTAATTCTCTACCTTCTGTTAAATTTTGAGTAATTTCCGTTGACTGGAAGTAGTACTTTACGCTACTTCCGATTTCTCAAAAAACTAATGTAAATTTTAAAAGTACTAATAATATTGCGCACTATTATGCGCTTTTTTATTTGGCGTTCACTTGGTGTGCAATTAATTTGTCTACGAGATTTTATTCTATTTTTAAAACTTTAAGTATTTAAAATGGATTAAAAGTCATGTCTATAGCCCGAGTTCCCATCCCCTGTTATTTTATATAAGAATATTCGAGAAGGTTTAGGGGAGATCACTCCCGGTTTATTTCCATAGAGTTTTTAAAAAACAAAGTTAATGTTATAAACAAAAATTGCTGTTTCAAAAACTAAATTAATTCACGTGGGTGGGAGTGGGTTGGAGAGTGTATTGTAAAGTGTGACGTAATTTTGTAGGGGAGGGGGAGGGGGTCTAGACTTTTTTTGTGACGATGTGCGATGATGGGGATTGGCAAAAAGCGAAAATATTTAAAAATCTATTAAAAAGCAACACCATCAATAAAAATATTTCACAGTTTTATTTTCTGCATACAAAACATTTTATCTTGAATAATAATAATGTGCCTACTGCAAACATTTGATCTTTTGTAAACAAATGGTATACTCCTTTAAAATAATAATTGTAAGTTTACTATCACACGATATTTCAGACGCAAAACAAAACCCAAAAATATTTCAGCACTCAATGCAATAAGCACCATTGTTTGGTAACTGTGTTTGAAATATTAGTCATTTTACAATACAAAAGTCTTGCTTTAAAAATTATTTGTTACAAATTAAAAAAATTTCTTATTTTTAAAAACTAGAAAAAAAAATTTAATCGTTGAGTAGCATCGTACAAAAACAACTTCCGCAAAGGAATCTTAACAATGTAAAGGCATCTTTGCTTCCAGCTCATTAAAATTATCTTTGTATAGATCTATAACTTAAGAAAACATAACTAATACATGTATTAAAACATCCATTTTAAACGTATAAACTAATATAGATCTGGATTGGATGTGTTAATTAGGAAGACATTTAATTATAGCAGCAAAGTGGTGTTATTCCATCGAAAACGATACGTTTTAAATTTACAGTTATTCATTAGTAACACATTACAAAATATGTCATTGTGTTTAAATCTAGTACAATTCGTGTTGTGTACATATTGTACATACATCTGTGTTGTACACATACACATGGTATCTTGCATCTGTGATGTATCAAGCTATAACACCGGAACATATATAAATACTAAAATAATAAATAAGAGGAATCGTTATATTCAGTGCCAATGTTTCTTTACAAAAACAAACGGAATGGTTGAATAAGGCGATCGGGATTTTGTGTTTGATCAATGAAACCGTTTTCAAAGCTGATTTCGAGAAATATGAAAAGTGTACGTCTCATATACATGAACGGGCTGGGAAGCTTTAGAGTGGGGGGGGGGGGGAGGCGTTCGTCTACATGAAGGATTATAATTTAAAAAAAAAACTTTTCTTGCTCTTTGGAGCAAAGGGTAATTTTCTAATCGTGTGCATCTTTCTACCAAAAATATGACGGTAATTTCGCGAAATTTTTTAAAAACATTTTTGGAAGCGTCTTTGAAAGTTAGTTTGTTCGACTGCACAAACAGGCACATTATACTAGCGTCGAGTAGAGCGCGAACAAATGGCAACATTTCAGACAACTGAGATCATTCCCTCGATTTTATTTCTGTCACACGTCGTTGTTAATCGCAGGTGATGTTGTTGCGACTTTTTAGGTCGTAACGATTACACAGGTAAATTTGTATTGTTTCACAGATTACACGTGCACATTTTTACTGTCGTAATGATTACACAGGTAAATTTGTGTTATTTCAACGATTACATTTTTACTGTCGTAATGATTACACAGGTAAATGAATGTTGTTCCAACGGTTACTCAGGTAAACTTTGTATTGTCCTGATCATTGAACCTGTCAAGTTTTTGTTTACCACATAATCTGCAGTACTTTAAGCTTAGTGAGAGTTTACATACAACAGTGCGTGCCTAAACTGCATAGTGAATAGAAAGCAAACAGTTTATTTTAAGATTGGAATTCATCGACGACCGACTTCTATACTCGTCACAAACACATTTCACTATTATAGGTCCAAATTTTTATAAACAGCAAAAGCAAAACAAACAAAAATCACGTGACGATAGATCACGTGACCAGCACAAAAATTAACTACATAACTCCCTACCCCATAAGTTAAAGATCATTGTATGCAACATCAGCACATTCGCTCTTATTGTCATGACATTCAGCCGTTATATAAACCCAGCTCTCAAAAACACATCATCGAACACACCACACACGTAAGTAAATAATCTCTCACCCATGAAAATGCATGTGTAAATTAGAAACAAAATTTTCTTGATCTTTCAGCATCCCCTCCTAGCCGTTGCACCCTCTGCGTAGAAGCTATCAGAAACGATCATTTAAAATGTTTTCCTTTGAAGTTAAATATTTTTTTCCTAAACAGCGGAGATTTCATGACGTCTACCTGGACGTCAACAATATTCAGCCTTTTAGAACCCTAGATAACCGTTACACAGGTGAGAACGTTTAAAGGTGAGCCTATCAGTGGTACATTAGGTACAGGTTAAAACATTCATACATTCAGTGAGCTTCGAGTTTAGCTACACGACACTTACAATCTAAATATTAGAGACCCCCAAAATCTAAACATTAGAGACCAAAATCTAAACATTAGAGACCACTCACATTCTAAACATTAGGGACACTCAAAACCTAAACATAAGATCGCTAGAGAAGCAGATTCTAATACTTACACTTCTCTAATTAAACATTTTTTAAATTAAAAAAAAGTTCACAAAGAAAAATAAATTTGCATAACATATATCTGCTATCCTCCGCACCATATCTTGGTTTTTCATATCACACTTTTAAAAATCACAGTTTGTAAAAATCCTCACATTTTACTTAATATGAATTTGTTGATGTCTATTTTCTTTCTTCTGCAGAACCACTACAGCCATTGCTTTTATAAAATTAAAATCTCTTTTATGCCGTTGAAGACCTTTAGGAAGGCAACCAATTTAACTGAGCTTTACCTCAAGTCTCAGTCCATTTTTCGTGTCTATACTAAATCTCAGAAACTTTAGAATCCAGTTTAGTTTTTATACTGCAGACAAACGCAATGGTGCTGAAAATGTTTTAGGGTCTAAATGATCGAACCTCATACATCGATGGACGTAGAATGCATCATGGTGGACCTAATGGTGTCACTGCTGACCGATAATTTTGGCGTGCTGTTGTTTGGTAACTTCCTCATTTGGAAAGACCTGCCTAGAGTGGGTTGACTGGAAAACAAAATGTTAACGATATAAGCACGATACATAAGCAACGTAGTACACTTATATCAAAACATAAATAAAATTATGCATATTTAAAAAAATATATTTAAAAAACACTTTGATTGTCAAGTTACAAACATTGTGCATTAGTTATTTGATATAATTCCCCAGCACCTAATACCCACTCAAATATTTACTTAAAAATAAACGTCACCCAAAAGTTAAAATAAGAATACATATTATAAAGCAGTGATCTAGTAATTTGGTGAGCTGAAGTTTAGAAATAAAGTAAAAAATAGCTTACGTTTAAATAAAATAAAACTGAGTAGAGCTAAAACTAAGCAGAGATTACATTAAGTAAAAAAAAAAACGAGCTAGTGTAAAAAAAAAAAATGAAAGGTTCAGAAAGTGATTCATTCTTAAAAACAGTTTTAAAATCTAAACACGCCCTCCTAGTCCTAAACTCCCCCCCCCCCCCCAACATATGTGGATCTATATCGTGTATTAAAACTTATTATGTCATTTTAAAAATAGTTCCTACAAGTTTTGTTTTTCGATGAACTAATATTAAATCTGTTTTGTGTATCCGACAATTTTGTTAACAAAGATGATTTTAAGAAAATTTCATCAATTATGATTCTGTAAAGATGTGCTATTTTTCAAATGATTAAATTATAAACATAAGACTAAATTTAGAAAGCACAGAGTTAAGTGCGCTAATTAAATGAAATAATTAGGTGCAAAATACAAAGTGAATAACGAGATCTACTAACTTTAAAATGCATCTACTAAATACGAACGAAAACCTAGATAATCCTTAGAAAATTTAAGAGAATTCTAGAAAAAAAATTTAAGAGAATTGTAAGAGAAATCTAAATGAGTGCTAAAAATAAAACAATAGAGAGTTCTAGATCAGATCTAAGAAAATTGTAAGTAAAATCTAAGAAGATTCTTTAAAAAAGTGTAAGTAAGTAAAAATGTAAAAGAAAATAATTAAAGGAAATCTATGAAAATTGTAACTAAAATCTAAGACGATTAAAAAAAAATTGTAAGTAAAATCTAAGAAGATTCTAAAAAAAAAGTGTAAGTAAAAATCTAAGAGAAAATAATTAAAGGAAATCTATGAAAATTGTAACTAAAATCTAAGAGAAAATAATTAAAGGAAGACTATGAAAATTGTAAGTAAAATCTAAGCCGATTAAAAACAAGGTAATTAAAAAGTCTAGTGACAATTTTAGCGCAATTTCCTTATGTTATCTAAAAATAGCTCTGTCGTAGCGTAAATCAAGAGCAGGGTTAGTAAAACCATTGGTTAGTTATTAAAACGTTTTTTATTAATTTTTTTCAGTATTTTACATGTTTTATTTACAATAGAGTTACATGACTAAAAACCATTGCGCGCCTACTGAACGTGATGGCGCAGCCATGGAACGCGATGGCGCAGCTATTGAACGTGATGACGCGTGTGGTGTGGTTGGAAAAAATGCCTACTAATTCGGTCCAAATTTTAATTAATTCAAAAAATTTTTTGTGACCGAACGAAAGGATATTTTTGAAAACTTTCTCTGGCAATATTGTTCTAAATTATGGCAGGAATCGATTGGTACATGTTTCATGTCGCTTAGTGGTCTAGTTGCCGAGATATTGGCCAAAAACTGCTTTTTTTCGAGGTTTTTTGGCTTTTCCGGGAAATCCATGAAAGAAAACCGTAATTTTTATGGCCTATGTTCATCCTCGTAACTTGCTTAACATAATTGCTTTTGGAACTAGTCATTGATATTGCTTCGTTTAGGAGGAGATACGACTTAAAGCTGCGGACACACATCCATCCATCCATACATTCATACATCCAGAAATGACGGGTTAATAAACGCAATGGACACCAGCGAGAAAAGTCTCAAAGGTATTTGAGAGGTGTATAAATTCATTAAAAAATCATGCACAGCGTATTTACAATTAATATGGTTATAAAATCCTGCCTGTCTGGTTTTTTTCGGACTTTACTAAAGATTGGATGTATTTGATGTTTATAATATTTTCGGTAACTAAATAAAAATTAAAAAAAAAGCAAAAACAATTTGGTTTTCACGTGTAATGGCGACATAAACATGGCATCCTGCTATTGGATAGGCTGCCATAGATTTTATTGTACACATTGTAAGCTAAAAATAGAAAACTAGGTCATGGGGTTTTAAATTTGCATTGTTATTTAAAAACTTGATCTGCAAAGTTTTGTAAACAAATAGTTATCGATCACTAAGTTACTGTACAGCCAATCAATATTTGTCTTACGAAAGTGAAACATCCGGTTATAACTTAGGCTTGATGAAAATAAATAGAAATGTAGCCTTAAACTCAACAAATTATTTTCAAGTTCTCTGGATTTGCAACTTTTATAGCATTTATTCTAAAAATATAAAATTTCTAAATTAATTTTAGGCTTAAGTTTTTATTTTTTATTTTTTTTTTACGGTCTAAATCTTAAAAAGCACGTTTTTATTCCATGTCAACAACATTGGGGACGGAATCTCGTCAACTCGCTCGCCTCCATTCTCCAGAATGGAAATTGCGCTAAAAAGGTGTAAGTAAAATCTAATAGAAAATGAATAGAAATCTAAGATAGTTGTGGTCTACCTTGTGAGAGAAACGGAGTTAGAGAAGCAGGTTAGGGTTAGCGTTAAAGCGAAGGATACAAGCGTGGTGGGGAGGGCGTGGCGGGCGGAAGACGGGCTATTCGGACAGGCTGGGCCAACCTTCTGCGCTGGATGACGACGACGGCAATTCCGATGACGATGACCGCAGGAATCCCCACGACTAGGGCGGCAACTACAGGCCAGACCGCGTCGTCGTTGATGGCGTCGTCGCTGCTGGAAGTGTTGGTGTTGGTGGATACGCCGCTGGGGAGGTTGGTGGGGAAGGGGAGGGTGAAGAATGGGAAGGGTGGGGTTGTGGGGTCTGTGTGGGGGAGTGTGGGGGAGATGGGTTCTAGAGGCGACGAGGTCTGGGATGGTGATGTCGAAGGTTCCGCTTGTGGTGATGGTGTGGATGTGGTGACTGCGGAAGTTGTTGAAGATTGACGTGTCCCGGACAATGTCGAGGATATATATGTCGTCTGCGCGCTTGTAATGGACGTCCTGGTAGTCGGTGTTGTAGTAGTTGATGTCACAGTAGTCGGTATCGTAGTCGTTCGTGTAACAGTAGTCGGTATCGTAGTCGTTCGTGTAACAGTAGTAGGTATCGTAGTCGTAGGAGTAGTATGAGTCGTCTGTGTGGTTGTAGAGGTTCCCGCTGACGTAACAGGATCCTGTAGTCTCGTTGTTGACGTCACTTGTGTTGTCGATGGCGTTGGGAGGGTCGTGGTGACCTCTAGTGGCGAAGTGTCCGAGTCGCTGACTGTTGTTTGTGGGTGCGATGACGTAGGCAGGTTTGACACGGGTGACGTCACTTCCCCAGTGGTGCCCGTGATTAATACTTCTGTTCCACTTCCGGGATTGGACGAACCGGAAGTTGGTTCCGGAACGATCTCCGCGGCGACCGACGAAACATTTTCGGAATTGGCCAGCAGCCCAGAAAAAAACAAAGCGACGTTGTTGGAGTCAGCTTCTGTCAGAGCTTCGTTGGTGAGTGGTAATGACTTCATGACGCCACCGTCTTTTTTAGTGAGCGGTGATAACGTCATAACATCAGTATCTTCGTTGGTGAGCGGCGATGACGTCACAACACCGGCGTCTTCGTTGTTGAGTGGGGATGACGTCACACCGCGTTGGGATAATGCTGTACCATCTGTCGACTGCGGAGCGTTAAGAAACACAAAGTCCGCCGTTTCATTTTTAGAAACGGAAATTCGGCTGTCTTCTTGGGGTAACCACGTGGTGATATCACGTGGTATGAAAGCCTCACCACTTGGGTTATTAAGTGTACGAAAGGATATATGTGCTGGCTTAATCACTTGAGCGGATATGGCGGCATCTAATTGAGATTTTAATTGATTTTTTGTCTTTAGATTAATTACTTGCTTCACTTCCGGTTTGAGTAAAATTGTTGCTGGAGTTGTAGACCGGAGGTGGGGAGGGTCCTGTGGTGGGGTGACAGGAACATGAGTCGTGTGTGTGGAAGTGACGTCATCGCCCCCCGGGCTGTAGTCGTTGTAGTCCCCGTCCCCGGGGTACAACCTGCGCACCGTCTCTCTGCGCAGCTCGAACAGCTGACGCTGGTCCTCCATCCACTTGAGCTTGTCCAGTTCCAGACTCGCAGGATTGTCCGGCGACGTCACCTGGGTTGCACGTTCACGTGTCGGTGACGTCGTGACGTCGCCCGGAAAAGTCGTGGCGAATCTATTTTTGTCTTTGCTTGTTACGCTTTGCGACTTTCTACTTGTTACAGTTTGTGACCTTTTGCTTGATGTTACACTTTGTGACCTATTACTTGTTGTAACAGTTTGTGATTTTTTACTTGTTGTTACAGTTTGCGACCTTTTGGTCGTCGGCCTTGACACGGGAGCTACACTGTCATTAGGTCGTAGGAGTTTATTTTTATGCACGAATTCCGGAAGTCGGCTGGGGAGTCGGATCTTGGAGTCCCCGCTGGCGGCCATGTTGATTGTGCTGGGTAAAAAGTCGGAGCTCGCCTCACCACTGTTGGGGCTGCTGTCTTCAGTGTGCGGGGCTATACACTGGCTCTCTAGGCTCAACACAAACCTGGAACATGAAACGAAGAATTAACAATTCAAATATTGTCGTAAATTAAATGTCGCTTCTATGCATTAATACTAATAGTTTCGCTGTCTGTCTATCTATCTGTCTGTGTATCTATCTGACAAGAACGCTGTAGAGAAAACACAAGCAAATTAAAAACATGCATAGTTAAACAAAAAAGAAATATGACGTCACATTGGAGTATATAGTAGAAAATAATATCAAGCCGGAGAGTGCACACAGTAATATGACGTCATTGATTCTCGAGTAAACATTGAATTAAAAAGCCAATTTTGTCTAATCTAAGTGGTTTGCGTGAAGAGTTTCTTTCATACAATTATTCGGGTAGGGGCGAAGCCCCACCCCCGCGTAAGAACGTCTGAGCCCCCCCCCCCCTCCCCAACTCAAAAGAAATATCTTCATCGATACTCTATAATAAAATTACCGCCTAATTAATGTGTCTAATCTAAACAGTGGTTTGCTTGCAGTTTCTTTCATGCAATTCTTCGGGTAGTGGCTAAGCGCGACACCAGTGTTTCTTTCAGACATTTTCCTCCCCGGAGGAGGGAACTTTTTCTAATCTAAAAAGTGTTTTTCGTGCACAGTTTTTTCAATGCATCTCTTACGGTAGGGGCGAAGCCCCGCCCAGGTTCTTCCTTTAGTTTGTATGATCTACAAATGCGACCAGTGTTTCTTTCAGACTTTTTCCTCCCCGGCGAGGGGTGGGGGTAGTTGAATTTTTTTGGGGGGCGGGGGTAGAATTTTCTGGGAGGGGGCGGGCACTGGAAAAAGTATATAATTATATTTCGTTGAATGGGACGGTAGACATGTTTTGGGGTGTGTGTGGGGGGGGGGGGGGGAGGCGGAGCCCCCTCCTCCCAAGTAGAGTTGCCGGAAAGAAACTCTAAATGTGACTTTTGTCTTGAATGAGATTAGATGCATGGTTTAGGGATATGCCTATGACTATATTTTGTATAAATTAAAGTACCAATTCTGGATAAAAATCCGTTTTCTATGTCATTTTTTGTTTCCGGTTAAATTGAATTAAGATGGTGATTTTGGACCATTTTTCTCGTGTTTAATTAAGTATGTTTTATTTAAACTATTCCAATTGCGTTCTGATTGGTTTGTGACATATTCAGCTTAGTATTTTGAAATGTTTATGATTCTCCTTGTAGCATTTCATAGTAGTCAAAATAATTTAAGTAGTAACGCCAGAAGGCAGGGTGGGTGGGGAGAGGGGGGTGGACCGCACATAGTGACATCATCGAAGGGGATAACACCAAAATGAAATATAGCTACTTTGAATTATTTTAAAAACTTATTATGGTTATCTACATCATTAAGCATAGGTGTTACCATCGGGGATGGTTTTTTTCCTTACGGTTTTAATCTCTCTCTCTCTCTCTCTCTCTGTATATATATATATATATATATATATATATATATATATATATATATATATATATATATATATATATATATATATATATATATATATATATATATATAGGCGGAGGAATGACATCCTCGGTTACCGCACCAAGTGTCACCTGATCTGGTGGCTCCACTGGTTTCAAGTAATACTTTCACATTTTTACCCTGTACAGGTACACGTCCCCATCAAAGCAATACCTGAAGCTACCGAATTAATTAAACTAATTAGCAACCGTATTTTTACCTGGTATTTTGCTGGCCCACCACCAGTATGTTGTACTGTCTGGAGGTCTGGGTCACGTTGACCCTGGCGGCGTCCAGCACCGCGTCACCCTGGACCAGCTGTATGGTGACGGTGGGGGCGGGCAGGGCGCGACGCTGGAACAAATCGAAAGTAGAAACAATAACCTTGTCGTGTACGGCTACTGTAACATTAATCAACTAGCATAGCACGTTAATAAGAGTTATCGTTTTTTTAACGGCTTTTAAAAAATAAGTGGTAAATTTGTTTTAAAAATTGAAATATAAGTAAAATTCCACGACTAATCCCGCTAATCTAATCCGCGTTTTTAGTGTGCTGTGAGTCAAGGCTTATACTTAGATCTGTAGCGAGCCTATGTAAATATTTAATGAGATAACTTTTTTTCCCTTCTAAGCCAAGATGGAATCTAGTTTGAAACTAGGAATGTATGACTGAGCGTTAACATTATTGACAGGTTTTATTTCTAAGTCAATACTTTAAGCCACTAATTCACAGAATCTGATCCACAGCATATATATATATATATATATATATATATATATATATATATATATATATATATATATATATATATATATATAACTAAACCACTGACATTTTGTCTTACAAATCTTTGTATAAATAAAACAACGCCCTCACCATTTGAGCTGCTCCATGATTCTGGCCACGCCTACATAAATCTGGAACCTTCTCTACCCTGGTGGAAGAGAAAACAGTTTAGTGCTGGGACATTTTGTTTCACTGAGGGGCGAGAAATATCTAGGTAGCCATTCTTTTAACTCGCCCCCCCCCCCTTTTTTTTTTCTTTTTTACAACACCGTGGACTTTTTAGTTATTTTGAATGATTCCCTACATTTAAATTTTGATTGAATTCTACAGTTAAAAACGTCAATTAATATCAGAAAATCTGGAAGTTAATTCTCGATGTCAGAACGGGAAGTTTCCTTTCAGACCAGATCCAAAATGGAGCAGATGAAGTAGAGTTAACCTGTTTTGTTCAGGTATCCATTACAGCTGGTTGAACTCAGAGACGTCGTTCGGGACTCGAGTCCATGAACGGATCTCGAGACTTTAGTGAGTGATATCTTGCTCCCTAATGTAGGACATTTCATGTGTGTGTTTGTGTGTACGTGTGTGTGTATCTGTAGTAATTGTGTGTGTGTGCATGTGTGTGTATGTGTGTGTATATGTAGTAATGTGTGTGGGTGTATGTTTGTGTCTGTGTGTACATTTGTGTGTATCTGTAGTAACTGTGTGTGTGCATGTGTGTGTATGTGTGTGTATCTGTAGTAATGTGTGTGTGTGTGTGTGTGTGTGTGTGTGCATCTGTAGTAAACCGTCAGGTGTACGCCAAGTGTCCTTGACATACTTACCAGATGACATCTCCGCAGGCGATGACAAGTGCCACCCCGGAGCCGTCATGACAGATGCCACTGACAGAGACAGGTGGCAGTTCTACCTTGACAGACGTCAGTGTGACATTACACGCGGCCGCCTGTAACAGAAGATTGAAATAAAATGTCAATGGACTTTGATAAGGAAATAAATTAACAGTACAAACATAGAGAAGGATGAAGCATGGACAACCAGAAAAAAAAGACAAAAGTTTGAGTTTAGTTGGAGCATGGGCGGCCATATTTGACGTGTCTGGTGCCCTATGGTAGGGCATGGGCGGCCATATTTGACCGTGTCTGGTGCCCTATGGTAGGGCATGGGCGGCCATATTTGACCGTGTCTGGTGCCCTATGGTAGGGCATGGGCGGCCATATTTGACCGTGTCTGGTGCCCTATGGTAGGGCATGGGCGGCCATATTTGACCGTGTCTGGTGCCCTATGGTAGGGCATGGGCGGCCATATTTGACCGTGTCTGGTGCCCAGTGGTCGACGAGTGACTACCCAGGTATCTGTCTGTAAGACTCACTCACTGTCAGATAGCCCTGACCATACCCCTGACTATGGATCAGACCCAAGCCCTAACAATGGGTCGTCTGGCTATAGCTCTGACAACAGCGACAGAGCTCAACCCACCCCCACCTCCCCCACACACACACCCACACACACACGCACACATCCAAACAATTTTTCTGACAGAGAGTCACGCAAATCTCAAAGAAAAAATATTCTGGGATTACTAGATGCTAGATGAGGAAACTTAAAACTTTACAATGCACATCACTAATGTGACTAAAATATTTATTACACTAGCCTTCAATACATCAATTAATAGATTGCTTTTGTTAAGCGCTAATTTAACTTCAACTCTTAAAGCAATCTATCGCTGAAACTGTATCTAATAGAGCTAGAAAGAATAACTGGTTTCAAGTCACCCCCTCCCGTCTCCCGAAGAAAAATGTCTGAAAGAAACACCGCACAATGAATAACTGGTCTTCCGTGGTAGACCAATTTTTAAAGCTTTCTATACACACAATAGTTTTGTGCGTGATTTTATATAGTCCATTGTTTCTTCCCCATCCACAAGTGTAACAACACACCCCTGTCAATAGCGTCATTTAGGCTTTATATCTCAGTCAAGAGTCGCCGCTAAGTCAGACTGCTAAGTCATACGGCTCGGTCAGCCAGCTGGGGTAATCGTCAACTTGTCAGACACTAAGGTGAACTCATGGTCAGCAAACAACGGGAAAATCCGAAATAATGCGCAACATTCCGAACACAAACAAACACGGGCCATTATGAGACAATGTTTAGTAACGCATACTCTGTTCTTCAACAAAAGAGTTTGTTTTCTTCTTCTTTCAATACGATGAACTTTGTTTGCTGTCTACACGTATTTGGTTTAAAAAGTAGGGAAATGTCATTAAATTTTTAATGACCTTTTTTGAATACACACAAATAATAACATCAATACAAGATATTTTCATGTATACAATATTTATAATGCATCTAGCTGCAAAAAAATGTTTAGTTAGATTTTTAATTTCTTAAAATTATATTTTTAGTTATGTAAATAGTTTTTCATTATTATATATTTACAGAAAATAATTTGCTTTCTCTTTTTTTTTAGTTCATTGTTACTGTAACGTTAACCTATCTATCAGCCAAATAGAAGGAGAACGTCCCCGGATTCTTTTTTCGGGGTCATATGCAAATACCTTACGGCCTAAGTGGATGAACACTTAACACAACGACCACTAGGGCTCGAATTCAATGTCTAGGGAAGCTAGTGATACTATTGTAATTAACACTCATCCAATCTACATACGACCTTTTAATCAGCGAACACAGATGTGGCCGAACACAAGGTTAAACTAGTTAAAATATTTAATGTATAAAATATCAAAATCCAACTTACAAAATGTAGGAAAAATCACTATCACAGATTTCTACACTGTCTAAAAATAGCCACAGGCCACACAACACTGCTGTAGCTTCAAGACTTACTTAGCGACAAGTAATATTAAACTAGAAGACTAAATCAACTGAAGAAAGCAAGGCACACACAGGTCTTAAGTACTCTCACGTTCAAATGGTCAGAGTCTATAGCCGGACAATATGGACGGCTGCCTGATCAAGGTAAAACTGCCTCGTAGACTGCCAGGTCAAGATAAACTGCCTCGTGTTGCGAGTGTGCAGTGCAATTAAAGACTTCTGTGACAGGGGAGGTTATCCTCAACTCATGTCGCCATTGGTTGGGATAATCATCTGATCAGAATCATTCAATCAGATTTTAATGGAAAATTTCTATGTCTCAAACACCTTAATAAGTCAGTGGAAAAACCCCAGGTGTTACACCATCATTCCATATAAGGAATTATACAATGTCAAAATAAAAATGACTCGACCTAAGTAGGTCACATCCCCTCCCTTTTTGGAAGTGACAGATAGGTTCCACAAAAAACATACATAAGGAACCAATCTGGCAATGAAATAACAAAAATGTTTTACAAATGTAGGCAATCAAAATCATAACACCAGATGAAAATATCCCTGAACATAAAAGGGAAGTAACTCCAACTTTTACAATTGGTGAAAGGGGAGTAACCCTTCAAAAGGTAATTATACATCAAAATCCCTCAGAAAAGGGTATTACAATATTTCCATGTGGATATTAAAAGTGGTAAACCCGCCAGGGTAAGACCTTTATTTCGATGACTAGCTACAATATCAATTGAGTCATATGAGACATATTATTATAAAAGATTACATATAATCAAAACCCACCTTTAATTAAGGTTCACCTGAAAATAAACAAAATATTCAACAGGATTGGAATTTTGAAAAAAATCAAAACTCACACCACTCATTTTCATATGAGTGACACTCAAACAAAACCTGTTTATGGTCCTAATGAACCACAAAGCATGTCACATGATCAATGTGTACACCAAGATTTTACATCCTTGACAAACAATCAGCCACAACATTATCACTACCCTTAATGTGTGAAATTTCCAGATTAAAATTTTGGAAATATAAGCACCATCTCAATATTCTTTGATTTGTCTGTCCTAACTTAGAGGTAAATTTCAGGGGATCATGGTCAGAAAACACTCTGACTGGATTGGTTGAAGAAGAGACATAGACTTCAAAATGTTGTAATGATAAAACCAAAGCTAAAGCTTCTTTTTCAATAGTAGAATAATTCTTTTGGTTCTCATTTAACTTCCTGGAAAAAAAAGGCAATGGGATGGTCAATTCCCATGTTGTCTTCTTGAAATAGGACTGAGCCAATGGCTAAGTTGCTAGCATCAATGGCAAGTTTAAAGGGTTTGCTAAAATTTGGTGCGGCCATAACAGGAGCATTTGATAAAAATGACTTAATGGTTAAAAAGGCTTCTTGACATTTATTTGACCATTCAAACTTAACACCCTTTTTCAATAATGCAGTAAGAGGTTCAGCAATAGCTGAAAAGTTTTGACAGAACCGCCTATAGTAACCAGCCATCCCAAGGAACTTTTTGATCTCTTTACAATTTTTGGGAGGTGGCAACTTTACAATAGCATCTACTTTAGCTTCAATGGGTCGAACTTGGTTCGTTCCCACTTGATAACCCAAATAGGTAATTGAAGCTTTACAGAAATCACTTTTATGTAAGTTTACAGTAAAATTCACTTCAGACAATTTTCTAAAAAGGTTAGTCAACTGAACAATATGTTCTTCAAAAGTATTAGAAAATACAACTATATCATCTATGTAGGCCTCACATTGGTCTATGTCAGCAATGACAGAGTTAATGACCCTCTGGAAAGTTTGACCAGCATTTCGCATACCAAAGGGCATGCGTTTGTATCTATAAAAACCATTAGGGGTTACAAAAGCAGATATTTCTTTTGCACGGTCAGATAAGGGGATTTGCCAGTATCCTGAAAGTAAATCAATTTTGGAAATTATCTTAGCCTGCCCAACTTTATCAATAACGTCTTCTATCCGAGGTAATGGATAGGAATCAGCTTTGGTGAGCGCATTCACCTTCCTAAAGTCGGTCACAAACCTGAAAGATCCACCGTCTTTCGGTACTAGGAGACATGGGGAACTCCAGTTGCTAAAACTGGGCTCAATGATATCATTCTTGAGCATATAATCAATTTCATCTTTTATCAAAGCAGCTTTTTCCGGGTTAACTCTATAGGGGTGTTGTTTAATGGGTTTTGCGTCACCTACGACTACATCATGAGGTGGTACTTTCGCTTCTTTGGGGACATCCCCAAAAATAGAGGGAAATGTCTCAAATAACTGAGACAACCTATGGCTTTCCTCTGTGGACAAATGCATAAGGTGGACATTCAAATTATCTAAAAAGGAAGAATTTACCAATTTCGGGGGTTTCAATTTATCATGTATCACATCATCAGAAACATTTGAACATACAGGTAAAGTAATTTTAGCTGTGGATTGAAAATTGTTACAATTATCATAATACTTTTTCAGTGAGTTAACATGATACACTGTCTGTTTCTTTCTTCTGTCGGGCGTATTGACAACATAGTTCAAATCACTTAATTTTGAATGCACTGTAAAGGGTCCACAATATCTCAAGGATAACGCATTGTTCAGATTAGGCACTAACACAAGAACTTTGTCGCCTGGATTGAATGTTCGTTTACAAGAACTCTTATCATACAGTTCTTTCATTCTCACTTGGGCCTTTCTTAAGTTCTTGTGAGCCATTTCGCACACGGCTTTCAGTCGAACGTGAAAATCGTCGAAGTTTTCCACTAGATGATCACTGGTACCTGTCCAACGTTCGTGTATCAGCTTCAGGGGGCCACGGACAGAATGTCCAAACACAAGTTGAAAAGGCGAGTAGCCTAAAGAGTCCTGGACACAGTCCCTCGCGGCGAAAATAATCCAAGGAACAGACTCATCCCATTGGGTGTTACTATTAGCGAATGTCCTTAGCATGGTTTTGAGGGTTTGGTGAAACCTCTCAAGTACGCCTTGAGACTGAGGGTGGTAGGCTGAGCTGGTGATGTGGGTAACGCCTAGCTTGGCTAGCGCTTCCTGAAAATGGCGACTGGTGAAGTTGCTGCCTTGATCTGTTTGCACGATTCTAGGTAATCCAAAGGTAGTGAAGAACCGGGTCATGGCTCTGACTACAGTCTTCGCCTTAATGTTCCGTAAGGGAATCGCCTCGGGAAAACGGGTACTTGAACACATAAAGGTAAGTAGGTACTCGTTGCCCGCCTTGGTTTTAGGCAAGGGACCTACACAGTCCATGACGATTTTAGAAAAAGGTTCTTCTAATACAGGAATCGGACTCAAAGGGGCCTTAGGAATTGTCTGGTTTGGCTTTCCGGCCAACTGACAGTTCGTGCAACTTCTACAGTAACGCGACACATCTTTTCTCATTTTGGGCCAAAAGAACAGTTCTTTGATCTTCGCCGTCGTTTTAGTGACTCCTGGGTGCGCTGACATTGGATGGTCATGTGCCAGCTTAAGTATTTCATGCCGATAAGGTGGAGGGATCCACAGCTGGTTTTTACCCAACCATGGTACGGCTGGTGAGGCAATCACTGGTATAGCGCGACGAAAGAAGGGGCCGTTCTCGGAGAAATATTCTCCATCGTCAGATGATAGAGATTTTTCGACCGTTGCTTTGAGTTCCGCGTCGACTTGTTGAGCTTTAATGATGTCTTCCTGAGATATCCTCAGGGGTAAGCCCAGGCTTGTGTTTTCTGGAAGCATAGACTCCAGTTTGGGAGTCGAATTTCTTGACGATGATGGCGGGTGTGGTTCAGGCGTTGGGTCAGCTAATTGTTTGGTCTGGCTTCTTGTCACCGCACATGCAGGATACAGTTCATTATCATTATCTGGAACTGTTGACAAAGGGTCTGAAACCGTACAGGGGTATACTTTGCTTCCCGCAAGGTCATTCCCTAGAAGTAGGTGTACTCCTGGGACAGGAATACTATCTATCACACCTAAAATGATCTCACCTTCGACGAGATGATGTTTCAGGGCAAACTTGTGTAGAGGGACGACAGTAGATTTTGTCCCCACTCCCTGGATAATGGAAATCCTTCCGGTGTTCGTCTCTGGTGAAATGTCCATTGAACTTTTCAAAAGGAGTGATTGTGACGCTCCTGTGTCTCTTAGAACGGTGATATTCTTCTGAGACAACGGATCACCTGGTTTGCTAATGATGGCTTCGGCAATAAAAGATGAAAAGTCAACTTTTCTCGATCCTTCGAGATCGGTAGACTCGGAAGAAACTGGATGGTGGCGAGAACAGTCAAAATGTGACTGCACATAATGTGTGGAGACTTGACTACCTTCTTGCGGACCTTTAGGGTTAGAGTCCTTTAGAATTCTAGAGTTCATAGTTGAACTGGCTGCTTGAGGGGATAGAGCATAGTGCGCAGAAGTACGCACCACCTCTCTGTTATTCTGAAGACGTTTGTAACAGTCCTTGACATGGTGACCAGGCCTTTTGCAGAACTGGCATACTGCTCGACGATTGAGAGTTGATCTTGGTTTCTCCCTGGACTGTGATGTCTTCAAATGTTGGCCAACAGGAGGATTGCTGCCAAAAAGGGGAAGCACGGGGTTGAGGCGGTTTCCTGACACTGGTGGTTTCTTATGCACCAACATATATGTGTCAGCCGACTCAGCAGCCTTCTGGATGTCAGTTATCTTGTTATCCAGTATGTGTAGTCGTATCTCTTCAGGCAGGGACGATAGGAATTCTTCCCTTAGGATAAGTGACCTGAGCTTCTCAAACTCAGAAACTTCCTCAGAGTGTAGCCACCTTGAGAATATTTTCTCCTTTTCAAAGAGAAATTCCACATATGATTGTGTGGGTAACTTGCGGAGTGTTCGGAATTTTGTCCGATAGGCCTCGGGCGTCAGTGCGTAGGCCTTTAAAATGGCAGTCTTGACCAAACTATAGTTATTTTGAACGTCGTGAGAGAGTGCCTGGTATGTTTTTGCAGCTTTCCCAGTAAGGACCGAGCTCAATAAAGCAGTAATGGAAGTTTCGGGCCATTCACAGGTCTTCGCTAAACTCTCAAATGAGTTAAAGAAAACGACCAAATCTGTTTCATCAAATTTAGGAACTAATTTCCCAAATTTGGCAATCACTTGCCCTACCGACAACTTTTTTGGATCTACCGGAGAAGTGACATCACTAACTTGACCAAACTCTAATTCCAACCTCCTCTTATCTAAAGCAATTTTGGCCTCTAACTCCTGTCTCTCTAGAGCAACTTTCTCCTTCTCTAAAGCAATTCTAGCTTCTAATTCTACCTTCTCTAGAGTTTTCTCCTCGCGGAGCAACACACCAGCCAACAAACTTTCATCAAATACTCCTTCATTAATGAAATGAACAACAATTTTATCTCTTAACACCTCTGACTTCTGCGTAACAGAATAATCCAATTTCAATTCCTTAACAACACTAACCAAAACTTTTCTGCTCAACTTTTCTACATCTTCAACAGTAGGATTAGCCAAAAAAGACTCCATAACACTAACTTGAAAATCACAACAAGCCTAGATCCTTTAAATTAATACACAGCGTTGGGCCGTGTACTTGACCTCTAAATGTAGGACGTGACACGTCTGCTTATTTGACCTAGATACTCTAGCCTGAGCGCGCGTTGTAAGAACACTGCGCTACTGGATATAAAAACAACTAAATCCAACTAACCTTAGTATTCAACTGATATAACCAACAACTGGAACGACAGATTAAATCTCGGCGAGCTCCCACTTTGTAACGTTAACCTATCTATCAGCCAAATAGAAGGAGAACGTCCCCGGATTCTTTTTTCGGGGTCATATGCAAATACCTTACGGCCTAAGTGGATGAACACTTAACACAACGACCACTAGGGCTCGAATTCAATGTCTAGGGAAGCTAGTGATACTATTGTAATTAACACTCATCCAATCTACATACGACCTTTTAATCAGCGAACACAGATGTGGCCGAACACAAGGTTAAACTAGTTAAAATATTTAATGTATAAAATATCAAAATCCAACTTACAAAATGTAGGAAAAATCACTATCACAGATTTCTACACTGTCTAAAAATAGCCACAGGCCACACAACACTGCTGTAGCTTCAAGACTTACTTAGCGACAAGTAATATTAAACTCGAAGACTAAATCAACTGAAGAAAGCAAGGCACACACAGGTCTTAAGTACTCTCACGTTCAAATGGTCAGAGTCTATAGCCGGACAATATGGACGGCTGCCTGATCAAGGTAAAACTGCCTCGTAGACTGCCAGGTCAAGATAAACTGCCTCGTGTTGCGAGTGTGCAGTGCAATTAAAGACTTCTGTGACAGGGGAGGTTATCCTCAACTCATGTCGCCATTGGTTGGGATAATCATCTGATCAGAATCATTCAATCAGATTTTAATGGAAAATTTCTATGTCTCAAACACCTTAATAAGTCAGTGGAAAAACCCCAGGTGTTACACCATCATTCCATATAAGGAATTATACAATGTCAAAATAAAAATGACTCGACCTAAGTAGGTCACAGTTACATAAAATCTTGTTATTAAAACGTTTTTATGCACTACTTTTTCGGTACTTTAAAATTTTTAATACAATAGAGTTGCATGACTAAAAACTATTGTGCACCAAATAAACATAAAAAATGTGCGTGTAATAGCGCGGTAAATAGTACTTTGTATATGAAATTTTAATTAATTCTTTAAAAATTAACTAGGCAGGAAATTCAGTCAAATTTGATGTCGGATTTCATTGTCATGGGGTCTTGATCCACGTGCCATAGAAGTGGTAAAATTTTGCTCGCCCTTTTAGACCAATGGCGAGGAAGCAAGTTAAGTAATAGCTTGTAAAAAGTGAGTATTTTAAAAAGAGAAAGAACACGGTATGACTAGTACTATAGTACTAGTAGAGCGGCTAAATATCTTTACAAAAATGTGTTTGTGTATTTTTACAAATTCCAAATCACTGATATCTAAAAACATTTTACCCGAATTGTAAAAAAACAAAATGCATATTTTGGTTGCTAAACTTCTTATACTGGTGCATATAAAAAAAAACTGACCCCTTTCAATGACCCGTACTGGTGAACTCTATACCTGACCTTTTGACCCCAGCATTTGCGACAACAACAATGTACTCAAGGAACGTAACCCTGTCTGAAAAGTGACAGTTAGCTCCCCTGTTTTACGACATTAGCAGACAAACGTTTTCTGGTTCCCGCCCTGTTGACTCGGGCGACCACCACGACCAGGGGCCCTTTGATGGGGTCGGTGCTACTGACCCCTGCGTGTTTGCTCACAGCTGACCACGGCTGGTCAACGCTTGTTCAACACAGTTTCAACTTGTTTTTTTTACTGCTCGGCATGTGGGTCAGTGACGTCAGCAGTCAGCACGCGATCACGTGTTACATTCAATATTTGGGGGCTGGTGTTTTGTTCAATGCAAATTTCGGTACTGGAGAATATCCCGGAGCAGTAGGAAGAACTCGATGCCTCCAACACTACACTATAGAACCAGTAATGTCGAACTTTGAGTGAAAGTAAAGGGGGAGGGGGGCTGACAATGTGGGAGCTGTTTACGTCAAAAGTTAAAAAAAATATATTAAGAATTATGGTCTCTATGGTATCCACGCCAGTGTATACCAGAGCTGCCGCTACATCAGCTAAAATGCAGCTATTACATCACTCAATAGTAGTCACTCAGCCATCTCATTATAAATCTCAGCCATATCAGCATGGCCTATCATAAAACCCAACCATTCCATCATAAAACCCAGCCATCATTACACCCAACCACCCCATCATATCAGTCAACCACCCCATCATAATACCCAGCAACCCCTCTCCTATAACAACTTAGTTTTACATCTATACTGTCCGATTCCACTTCCAATGATGACCACTTAACAATGTTATGTCATCACTTATTGGGGCCTAGGATCGAATCACAGAACTACCTCATCAAACTTAGCTTCTAAAATATATATCCACCCTCTCCCCCAATGTAAGCTGTACTTGTACGGTCACCACGTGACCACCGCCCCGCCCTCCGCATACACGGAACATCACCCGTCTATTAGCACGTTTAACACACATGAGAGATGCCCATACCCACCACACCAGGGGCGACTACTCCCAACTGGGCATCAGTGTCTACAATCCTATGAACCAGATGGAATTCCCTGCTAAACTTCACATATTTACCGACCGTACATACAACTAAAATTAGCTACAATTTAAGCGCTGTGGAGTTTTGTCGTTTCAAAACTTTCAACAAATATCCAAATACGTCATGGACACGAATAGTAAACACCCACAGGCTAATTCTATTTTTTAAAATATACATTTTGTTTTAACTAGGCTCAATTCTTTTGTAGTAGTTAAACAATGAAATTTCAACCTGCGAAATTTAACAACTGGTGTTTGCTAGAATGACCCTTTTCGTTTTTAGGGGATTGAACTACAGGTAGGCTTAAGGGGTTCGTTATTGAATGACAAAAGCTTATTGATATAGTGGCGTATTGCGCAACTTTAAAATACTGCAAATTTTGCTATTTTTATACTCGCTTCTCTGAAAGAACTTGAACATATTAGTTGAGAAAATTATCGAATACCCCCCGCATACTTATTTTATAATTAGTGTTAGGTTAGGATTAAGTTATAGACGTCGATAATGTTGAAAAGTAGGATTAAATATTAGGTCGAATTAGAGTTGTTAGCGAAAAGACCTAAAAAAAAAACCTATGTATTTATGGCCGAGTCTGAATGTTTCACCATCGAACCAGAAAACATTATTTCTATTGTTCACATTTTCTACGCGACACTTTTAAATACAAAACTTAAGATATTTCTTTTGTAAATGGAGAAAATGGTTTAAAAAGCTTGAAAAATTATAGAATTAGAACAATTTTCAGTTGTTTTTTTTTCTTCGAATTATATTTTTTGAGGCCTTGTTTCAAATAGACCAACTATAAAAGTATATTGGATCAGGTGATATTATATATTGAATGTGGCTCGCATAAAAAGTTGATACTCATTATTAAAAGTACATGGTATAGTTAAATAATCTAATATTTTCATAAGGGAAAATTAGTTTATAAGTTCTAAATACTCCTCCACCCCCAATATTTCTTGAGTAATTCAAAGCTGGAGAGTGGGGGTGATGCATGTCCAGTGACCCCCACCCTTAACCCACCTCGAAAAGTGCAGGGGCCCACAGCGCCCGTAGGGTGGGTCCCGTGCGGTCACACTGACCCCGAATACACTCCACTCCCCGCGCAAGACGTCCAATAGAGTTGACATGCGTTCAAACATTGTACTTGGGTGGTGGGTGTTTGCGTGACGATTTCTTCAGCAAACAGCCGCTGAATAGCACCAGAGCTATGGAATTCTGGGCCGCCATTTGGGTGACCTGACCTATCGGGTTGGTAGCTGTCTAGCTGGTGCGGCTAGGCAGAGATTCACGTTGATACACATTTTTTTTACATGGAAATTTTTTAGGGTAATGAGGTTAATTATACATAGAGCCTCCCTAACTAGCTATGCTTTTACATTCTTATTGGTTAATGTCTATCAATAAAGAATATATAATTGGTTAATGTCTTTTAATAAATAATACTATTTTTAAAGGTACAGCTGAAGGTGATTTTATTTGACTTAGGAAAGGCGGTATATATATATACATACATATATATATATATATATATATATATATATATATATATATATATATATATATATATATATATATATATATATATATATATATATATATATATACATATATATATATGTGTGTGTGTGTGTGTGTGTGTGTGTGTGTGTGTTACCGGAAAAGTCTAAAATCCGCCATTCTATAGAATACCTAGGAAATGTGTATAGTGACTTATTTTTAAATGGGTCGTCGAAGTATAAAATACATCAGTATTTCATACAATACCTAGTCAGCATATAGAATGCCCAAAACAAACAGACAGAGCGTGGAATACGTTTCTCGCCAGAGCATTCAACCACCATTGATAGGTTAAGGTTAGCTTTAGGGTTAAGTTTTTGGACTATTTGTTATAAAGACTTTTACAATATGGGCACTTCATATTTTACCTGAGCAGCTCGTGCAGTTCTATATAATGCCTAGACATTTTATATAATGTCTACGAAAGTATATAACAACTTCGATATTTAATGCTTTGCCTGAAAACGCCAGCGATTGTATACTTTGGCTAAGCACTCTATAGAAAGCCTGGTTTTGTAATATATGGGAGATGGACTAAGTCATTTCTCTACAGAGAGCAACATAGATATCTACAGAACTATGTGCTTATAGATATTCAGCATTTGGGGAGGAAGACACAATAGATTAAACAGTACTATGGTAGATAAAACAGTACTAACGGTAGATGAAACAGTACTTGTGGTAGATGAAACAGTACTTGTGGTAGATGAAACATTGCTTATGGTAGATACAACAGTACTAACGGTAGATGAAACATTACTTGTGGTAGATGAAACAGTACTTATGGTAGATAAAACAGTACTAACGGTAGATGAAACATTACTTGTGGTAGATGAAACAGTACTTATGGTAGATAAAACAGTACTAACGGTAGATGAAACATTACTTGTGGTAGATGAAACATTGCTTATGGTAGATAAAACAGTACTTGTGGTAGATGAAACAATACTTGTGGTAGATGAAACAGTACTAACAGATGAAACATTACTTGTGGTAGATGAAACAGTACTTATAGTAGATGAAACAGTACTTGTGGTAGATGGAACAGTACTTATGGTAGATGAACAATACTAACGGTAGATGAAACAGTACTTGTGGTAGATGAAACAGTACTTGTGGTAGATGAAACATTACTTGTGGTAGATGAAACATTACTTGTGGTAGATGAAACAGTACTTATAGTAGATGAAACAGTACTTGTAGTAGATGAAACAGTACTTTTGGTAAATGAAACAGTACTTTTGGTAAATGAAACAGTACTTTTGGTAGATGAAACAGTACTTTTGGTAGATGAAACAGTACTTTTGGTAAATGAAACAGTACTTTTGGTAGATGAAACAGTACTTCTGGTAAATGAAACAGTACTTACCACACGTGGTATCAGTTCTGCTATTAAAACAAAAGGCAACAATAACAATACGCTCCAGGCGTAGCTGGCCATGGATTGGCTCTTTTTAAATCACGTGGTGCAAACAAGTAGAGCGAGAACAACAGGAAGTGACGTTTTATCACTTGCTCCAAGAGGGCGTCTGCGCATGTCATCTCCCAGTTAACCCTAGAATCCGTATCATCGTATCCGGATACTTCTGGGGGAAAAAGGAATTAAAAAGGTGGTATTTTAGTAGAGCAATCGCGTATTAAATGAAATAACTTTAATGTTCAGTAAATTATTGGAACTTGAGGTTTGATAAAAACTGGGGTACACAATGGATGAACAGATGTCACAAATAGGGAAGTAATAGACGGAATAGATTGGGTAGATTTTAAATAACTTTTTTACTGAACATGATAAAACAAAAGGCAGATAGTAATACATCAAAAGGCCTTAAAGGAAAGACGATACAGAAACGACGGACATATATAGGAACAGTTTGGGGTCGTCCATAAATGACGTCACACTCGTAGGGGGGGGGGGGGTGTCCGTAATTTTGTGACGATGTGTGATGAGGGGGAGGGGGGTGTTCAGATGGTGTGACGTTAGACTTTTGCATTATAAGAAAGCAATTTTAGAAAACGAATTTTAGCCGTTATTTCGCGTTTTAGAAAACTGTTTTAATAAATTGTAATAGGAATTGATTAAAACATTCTGTGTAGACATAGTTCAGACACAATTTTGGAAAAAAATATCGATGTTTTAAGAACAATTCAACTGCAATTTTTTTGGAGGGGGGGGGGTGTAGGCTGACGTGTGACGTCATTTTAGGGGGATGGCTGGCTTTTTGTGACGGTGTGTGACGGAGGGGAGGGGGAGAGGTGACCCCTTGATACAGAAAGGGTAATATAGGAAAGACGGACGTATACAGGAACAGATGATATAGAAAAGACGGACATATACATGAAAATGTACTATAAGAAAGTCGGACATATACAGGAAGAGTTGATACAGGAACATATCATAAAGGAAGAAGTGAGAGGAAACGATATCTGAAAGTTTCTGTCTGTATGGGGTGAAGTTGACGTGTGCATGTCATGTTTGAGGGTATAGAAGGGGAGATTACTTTAGATGTGCTGCAGCAAAGGAAGATAAACAAAGGCTCAGTTTGCCGACTAGTCGGGGTTGGAGAAGGGCCCCGGTGTGTGGGGCGAGGGGCGGGCAGAATCAGGGCGTGGTCGATAACACGGGAGTGTGAGGTTCGGGATGGACATGGGGTGGGGGGGAATAAGTACAGTTGGGTGGAAAGGTTAATTTTACAGTATTAAATAATGCTGCAACAATATATAAATCAATGGTACTCAAATAGACGTTTTGTAAGGTGGATGTCTTAAAATATACACGCTTTATTTATAAGGGATTGATAATTTTTTTAGAATTAATAAATTAAAGACTGATAAAAGAACAAGACTAAACATGGATGAAGATGTTCTATAACTATTAATATCAAACAGCAATCGATATATCTCTTCAATTTTGAACTTTTAAAATTTCCAATTTATAGTCTTCTTTTTGTTCCTTTCTCGTTTCTTGCGAGTTAACTTTTAAAGAAACTTGATTTAAAAACATTTTGAGTTTCTTAATTAACTGATAGGTTGAAATATGTTTATTGAACTTCTGATGAGCTGTGACTAAGGACAACCTTTTAAAACAGTGGTTCTTAACCAGGGTTCGACCGAACTCTAGGGGTTCGGTGACCCAGTCTCAGGGGTTCGGCTGAGATCAAGACAAACACCCGACTCATATGATTCACGATTGAACTATACAGAAGGGATCGGTGAATGCGAATATTCAACTGGTGGGGCTCAGTACCTCTGGTTTCAAATATGCATTTAAATATTACTTTCGTTGCTGAGAGATACTGTTTATCGCCACCATCATTGATAGAACTATCTGTTCTTCCTACTGCTTGGTGAGGGAGGTCGTCAATATTTAAAAAAACCTTTTTCTATATTATGTAAGATCCATCGTTATTTTGAATTAATTCGTCATTAATAGACTGTACCCTTGAGAAACTAGATCTCCAATTAGTTTAAAAGGGGAAAAGTATTGTATGTCCATTAACTGCGTTTGTGAAGTCTAGTTAAACAAAAAACCCACATATTTGCGAGTTTAGCGTTTATTTATTTCGATCTATGCGGTTATTAAAATATTTTCACACTTCTGAGGTTAAAAACCTTACACAATTTATTAAGTACTTCTAGTAAAAGTATGTAACATCAGGTTAAGGTTAGTGTGTGGTAAGGTAGTATCTGGGTTACGTATTTGGGTAAAACTTTAAGTAATGGATGGACGGCCGTGGCAAGTTGCTTGAGACAGTATGGTAAGAATTTTTAAAGTTGACCCTTAATTTTCTCAATCACTTTAATTTTATAAAGATTGTAAAGAGAATTTAAAATGGTTAATTTCTATCAATGTAAGGAATACATATATTCACATTTTATAAACGGCTATTATCTATCTATTTATTAATAGTTTTAGGATTACATTATTCAGTATAAGGAATACTAATTTTGGAAAGTTAAGATGTCTTTAGCCTAATATTTATTACACGTTGAAAAACAGATCAGAATAGCTATAGTGAAAACTATTGGTATTTATTAAACATGCATTTGGTGTTTTAAAGAGGCTTAAAGAAATTATAATACATAACAAGACCACTATTTATATGTTAAGGCTTTTAATATTCAAACTGTAGTAAGTTGTTAGAAAAAAAATACTGAAGTTATAAATAATTCTTGCTAATGAATATAATTTGAAAATAAAAGTATTCACCTCATAAAATCGAAGTATTATCACTTTGTTGATATTTTTGACGATGAAAAAATCCCAACTTCCGAAAATTGAAAATCTTGACTAATCTTTTTTTCTTAGCTAAGCTAAAAATTAACACAACAAAACAGCGATCTTGTTAAAATATATATGTCGTCTGCTACAAATGTGTTATCACATATCCCATAATTTCACGAGAGCCACTGACCCATGTCACCTTTAAAATTATGTACCAGGTCAGACACCACGTCACCCCACCTGGACAAAACTAGCCGTCTGCCCACCGTCACAACAGCTTCACCCTCCCCCACAAACCGCTGTTTCACCTGGCCAATGAAAGCAGACGACAGCTACCTGGTTGGGAATTCCCGCCATTTTCCGACTAGCCTGACGAATACAGCATCGATGTTTGAACAGAAGGATTTCACCGTCGTCTGCATCCTTTGAATGGCTGTCTGTTTGAACAGCCACCCTTCGATATGATCCCACGCTCAGCATTCTGGGAGCTTCTATTGTTTGCGTCACATCACGAGGGGGCCTCGTTTTACACACGGAAATACTGACCTACTTATCGGCAGTTAATATTCTATGACAAATCATGACCCTGGGATGAACTCCATTAAATAATTGAAACAATGCCTGATGCCAAAGCTACATTTTCCAATGTCCTGCCCGTTTACACAACTATCTGCTGTAGCCTGTCAGTTCTAATACCTGTTAGTAGGCCTACACATATATGGCGGTTTCGGTACTTGTAAGTACCTATACATGTAATTTAAAATACCTTAAGCACCAATACCTGTCATTACGCATACCTGTAAACACCAATACCTGTCATTACAAATAAAAACCTATAAGCACATTTACCTATCATTAAAAATACCTGTAAGTATCTATGCCTGTCATTACACATACCTGTAGGTACTAATGTGTTTCTTTCAGGCACCCAATCGGGGTGGGGAGAAGGCAGTAACGATAGACATTCCACCGACCCCCCCCCCGGACTAAACAGCAACCTCAAAATTTATATATATATATATATATATATATATATATATATATATATATATATATATATATATATATATATATATATATATATATATCCAGTGCCCTCTCCTCTCCCTCGTAGCTTTCAAGAATCTCTGTCGCCCCACCCCCCCACCCCTGGAGAAAAATGTCTGAAACAAACCACCCTTAGTACCCGGATACAAAAGGTTCGATAACGCGACAGAAACTCATCTAGCAGAAATAACTGGGCACAGCAACCCATCTAGCAAAAATAGCTCCGAAACCAAACAACTGCTGCCTTGTAGTTTGTTCTTGGGGGGGGGGGGGGTAAAGGCTTTGGAAGTAAAATACAAAAAGAAATGCAAGCTGAAATAGGAGTCAACGGCCTATATGTTGCATAACAAGTTTGCGTGTTACACTCAATTGTGTAGCAGGAAATCACGTCCCAAATACAACTAAGGACGAGGAAGAAGAAGAGGAAGAGTTCTGAGTCAGTACTAACGTCCGTTTTCCCCGTGACTCCTTATGTATAACATACACAAAGTTGGTAAAACGGATGTTACCCATCCAAAAGTTTGCCAATCCTTAGACTACAACAAACGTCATGTCCCGTGTATCAGGAAAAATGTAACCAAGACTTTTCCACACGAAATTCTTGAGTCATGTCAGAAATATGACCAAGTATTGACTTAGTGATTCGAGTCTTAAAATAACTCAGCCAAATTACACGTAGAGACCTACGTATTTCTCGTTGACAATTCGTTGGAATGTAAATGATTGAAAACTAATCGGTACATGGCATTACAGAGGCGTAGCGAGGGGGGGGGGGGGCTGGGGGGACATATGTCCCCGGGCGCCGACCTTAGGGGGGGCGCCAAATTGAAAGTTTGAGGGGGGGGGTGCAAATGAAAAGTTCGAGGGGGGGGTGCAAATCGAAAGTTTGAGGGGGGGGGTGCAAATGAAAAGTTCGAGGGGGGGGGGTGCAAATCGAAAATTTGCTCCCAAGGGGGGCGCCAAATTGAAAGTATGTCCCCGGGCGCCGGGAAGGGTCGCTACGCCTCTGTGGCATTAATTCGATGAAATCGATACAGATAATTAATTTGAAAGTAATTGATACAGATCGATTCAGGACAAAGCGAAAATATTAAAATATTAAAATAAAACAACAAATTTAAAAATAAAGTAATCGAAAGAAGACATTATAAACAAAAGATTCGTACAGGCATTAACAACAAAGTAATCGATACAGAAAAAAATACTCGGTATGGGAGATAAGAAGGAAGAGTTTGATGATGTACGGTTTTGTACACTTTGGTGTACCAGCTGTGTACACGGATGTGGGTAAATGCACACGACATCACGAATCTGCCTGTTAGCATTTGACGTCAGCCATAAAGTTAGTATTTGTCGTTAATCATAAAGATTATTATTTGAAATCAGGCATAACGTTAACTTTATAGTTAGTCAAAAAGTTAAAATTTGACGTCAAGCGTAAAGTTAATATTTGGGGGTCAGTCATAGCGTTAACATTTGACACCAATTATAAAGTTAACATTTGACGCCAGTCATTCTTCTTATTCGATATCAATTGTAATGTTGTAAGGGGTTTCTCCCAACACAATTTTACATCACGATTCATCTTGTTATGCGCCATATAGATCTAAGCAGATTTCAGCGGCTCATCCAGCTTTTCTTTCTAGCTTTGCTTCCACAGCCTTTGTCAACAAGGCAGCAGTTGTTTGATGCTTTGGTTTACACTCATAGGCGGGTTACTGGAGTAAGCGATCACACGCTTACTTACACAACCTCTCCGTCTCTACGTCAGTCATGTTGGTTTGGTGTCAGTCATATAGGTTTGGTGTCAGTCATATAGGTTTGGTGTCAGTCATATAGGTTTGGTGTCAGTCATGTAGGTTTGGTGTCAGTCATAAAATAAATACATCGTATCAATTGGTTGATGTATCAGTCATACGATTAAAAGTTGACTTCAGTCAGGCGTCTAACACTACAACTGATGTCTCAGTCTAACACTACAACTGATGTCTCAGTCTAACACTACAACTGATGTATCTATCACTACAACTGATGTATCTATAACTACAACTGATGTCACTCCCAACCAGTTGGCTAACGTTACATCACATGTGTGCTAGAAACTTAACCGAAACAAAATCTGGTAAGGCCCTGAATGTAACATAAGGTACATCAAATAAAACATACTTAAGTGGGGGGGGGGGAAATGGAGAACCTGCACTTAAGAGATCAGGGACAGGTGTCTTTATGACTTAAAGGTGAGATAAAGAGGGGGGGGGGTATACCTGTTTGATTAAGGGGTATTGAAAACCGGTAGAGTACAGTTTTAAAATAGAAAGCTTTAGTTATGGGTTGGTTAAATGTTTAATTTTATAACAGTTTTTAAAAATGTTTTTACATCGAATGATTCCCGCATGAACCAATAGTAGCACCACATCAAACAAACTAACGTCATATTTTCCAGGTAAACTGTTCCAACTTCCTGTCGTACCACTTGAACTACTTAAAAACTTGTTTTACCTGGACAGTTTTACTTGGACCGTTTCACTTGGACCGTTTTACTTGGCAGGCAGGCAGGCAGACAGGCATGCAGGCAAGGAGGCAGAAAGACAGAAAGACAGAAAGACAGAAAGACAGAAAGACAGAAAGACAGAAAGACAGAAAGACAGAAAGACAGAAAGACAGAAAGACAGAAAGACAGAAAGACAGAAAGACAGAAAGACAGAAAGACAGAAAGACAGACAGACAGACAGACAGACAGCCAGACACACAGGCAGACACACAGACAGACAGATACACAGACATACAGGCGCACACACACAGACACGCACGCACACACACACACATACACACAGACATACACACACAGACAGACAGACATACAGACACACATACACAGACACACAGACATACAGATACACACACACAGACAGACAGACACACACACATGCACACACTCCCTACAAACTGCGTCATAAAGTGTATCCAAAATTTTCCCAGATTTTTTTTATCTCCTTATTGACTTAATATGCCAGCAAGATGTATTGACACAGTCAATGTCCTTAACATTCACATCTAGAACGGTTACCATGACCTTACATTATATCTACAGTTCGCATGTACCGAAGGCCTATAAAGTAATTTAGTTATGAGATCCTGCGGCCAGTTCCATGTCCAGCCGCCATTATTTTCCTAACCCGTGATAGGTACCCATAAGCGCTGGGTGGCCTCACTGACGTCATACGACTTAAGTACATCTAGTCTACTCGAGAAATATTTATCAATCAATGCTAACAATAAATTTGTTTTAACATCAATACTTAAATGACGTTGATTGGAAGCTTGATTATTAATTATTTAATTATTTTTTTCAAGAGTCAAAGTGCTTGACATAGTAGCAACTTGCAGGGAGTGTGGCGAAATTTTGCGTGAGGGAAGTGTGTGGAAAAGTGTGGATTGGGCGTGTGCAGGAGGGGGGTGAAGAGGGTGTTGGGGTAGGTGTCATTATAGAGGGGATGTAGATGGTCTAGGTGTAGAGGTGGTAATAATCACTGCAACACAAAATAGTTATTCTTAATGTTTGAAGTCACATCATGCTTCTAATTCTAACGTAACGAAAATTGTGGTCTATGGGACATAACCCAAAAATTATTACATCTGATAGGAGAAACCGGAATAGCTTCCCTTGATTAAAACCTTTAAAATTGTACAAAAATTAAACCAATTGACCATGGTCATTCATGCATTAAAATACGTCCACAAAGAAAAAATATATAGAAGAATGTATACACAAAAATTTAAATTTGAGCCACCTCATCCGTTCCCCCACTCCACTTTGACACGCGTTTTAAAATATAGGCCTATACAATGAACGCTAGTTTTGTTTTAAGCAGTGTTACATACACTATATTTTAAATTTAATTTTTATGGCAAGAAAAGTTTTAAAAGTATAATTTTTCCTTGTTCTAGTAGTAAGCAGCATTTTTATAAATCTTAAGGCTACATTTGGTTATTGACTCGTAACACTCTTTTCTTCATCGTTCGCGCACGGTAGAATAGAGGTACAATTCAATGCGCGTAGATTCCAAGATGTGAAAATTCAATTTTCTTTTGCGTACGTTGAATGTAAATAACATTGTAATCTAACAGCAAAATGTATAAATATATCGAGATTTTATATTATTTCGTTAAACAGTCTTTAACAGAAAGACGGAAGTCGATATTTTTAATGTTTTCATCAACATTTACATTTTTGGGAAATCCCGATCAAATATGTTATTAATACTTTGCTGGATAAATTGTTTTAAGAAATATTATTATGTGTTTGTTATTTTTTGGAACCTAGAATCTACATGTTTATACATTTGTAAACTAAACAACTTTTTCCACAATTGTAACAATAACAATGTCATAGAAACGTCCATATTAAATGCATATTATCAATATGTATAACACATAAGTAATATAAGAAAGGATTTTTCCGATTTTCCAAAAACATTTGTTTTTCTGGAAAGTCATATCGTTTTCTCTTTTAGACCTAGATCTACTCTGCATAGTTTTAGGTAGTAGCCTATATGTATCAACTCAAAGATGGTTAATTTTGTAAAATCAGTTGTTAGCTTAATATTACTGCAGTAATAATTTAATGCCTAAATGGTAACAACGAGTGGCAACAAGGCGTTGAACAATGGACACACACCCACCAATAGTAAGCAGATTTCATTTCTTCCCAACCACTCTCACTGTTATAAATACATAAGGTAATCTATCGTTTTAGGTACGTAAAATCGTCCGCGGCTAGTAATGTACGAAAAAGTTACCTTATTGTCAAGGCGTTAATAGAAGTGTATTGTGATATATTTGTGTCAAATATTATAGATAAATGAATAATAAACTTAAATCAATGGCTAAATATATCAATATAGGCCAGAAATTAACTTTAAACTGCAGTGTTTGCGAGCAGGATTTGCTATATAAAAAGCGGCCATCTGTAAGTTAGAGTGGCTTCCCCTGAATCTTGCGCTATAAGTTTACAATCTTCTATATATATAACTAGCTGCATCCCGTGCTCCGCCACGGTAAATCTTTTTTAAATGTACCAACTTTGGAACAGAACAAAACAAACAAAAACATAACACAAACACAAACAAAACACAACCACAACACAACACAACCACAACACAACACAACAAAACAAACAAAAACATAACACAAACACAAACAAAACACAATCACAACCACAACCACAACCACAACACAACCACAACCACAACGACAACACAACCACAACATAACCACAACACAACACAACCACAACCACAACACAACCACAACACAACCACAACATAACCACAACACAACACAACCACAACACAACCACAACACAACACAACCACAACACAACCACAATACAACCACAACACAACACAACCACAACACAACCACAACACAACCACAACCACAACACAACCACAACACAACCACAACACAACACAACCACAACACAACCACAACAATAGAATCACCAACGAACAACACGCTTTTCTTAGGCATCCGCGCCCAGAGAGAGCCTTTCCAGCATTCTCTATACTATAATTCTAAATTTTCACCATCTGTTAACACCGAAAAACAAAAACAAAAAAATAGTGATTTTGAGAGATCATAGTCTAATTAGAAAATAATGTAAATAATCTTAACATTTTTTCTATTTTACTTAACATATAATAATCAATGTGGAAGTAATAAAAAAAATTAACTTAATTTATTGAGAGTGAGTTGAATATTTAAAAAAAAAACATTTTCCCATACGTCCGCGCTTAGAGAGAGCCTTTCCATTATTCTCAAAAAGTCTAATTTCACCATCTGTTTTCATAACACCGAAAAACAAAAGCAAAAAGATAGTGATTTTAGAGAAATCATAGACTAATTAGAAAAAAATAATAAATAATATAAATAATCTTAACATTTTTCTCTTTTAATTATGAACATTAACATATACTAATCAATGCGGTAGTAATACAAAAAAGATTAACTTAAATTATTGTTGAGATAAATATATTTTCAAATTACCTCCCTTGAAAAAAATTACCACAAAAAAAAGTTGAATTAATTAGTTTTTTCGACCTACTTTTATGGAAATGTATCCATTTTTTCTAGGAATATAAACTAAAATGATATTTGACATTGATCTTTTTAATATGTTTTAGCAATGTGTGAATATTTAATATTTTCATAACGTTATGCAAAAAAGTAAACACAGTGTCATTTATAAAATAGCTCTATGCCGCTATATAAACAAACCCTACTCTAACACTTATAATAAGACACTGCGGTGCACTGAAAAGCACAGCATGGTGCGTAGTTTACTTTTATAGTCCCAAAATCTATAGCGATGACGGACGGACGGACGGACGGAAGGAAGGAAGGACAGACACAGCCCGCTTATATTATAGACTAGCTGCATCCCGTGCTCCGCCACGGTAAATCTTTTTTAAATGTACCAACTTTGGAACAGAACAAACCAAACAAAAACAACACAAACACAAAAAACACAACCACAAACACAACACAACCACAACACAACCACAACACAACCACAACACAAACACAACACAACACAACACAACTACAACACAACCACAACAAAAACACAACCACAACAAAAACACAACCACAACACAGCCACAACACAACCACAACACAACCAAAAAACAACCACAATACAACCACAACACAACCACAACACAACCAAAAAAAAAAAACAACACAACCACAACATTAGAATCACCACCAAACAACACGCTTTTTAGGCGTCCGCGCCCAAAGAGACCCTTTCCAACATTAAAAATTTAAGTCACATAAATAGATCCTACTCCATAACTTACAATAAAACAATGCGATGCAAATGAATGTACGGCAAGTGGTGTTTACTTTTATGGTTCTAAGAAAACACATTGGCAATGTAATTAGAATTACCACCGAAAATCACGCTTTTCCCAGGCGTCCGCGCCCAGAGAGAGTCTTTCCACCATTCTCTATATTATAATTATAAAACTTCACCATCTGTTAGCACCAAAAAACAAAAACAAAAAATAGTGATTTTGAGAAATCATAGACTAATTAGAAAATAATATAAATAATCTTAACATTTTTCTCTTTTAATTATGAACCTTAACATAGACTAATCAATGCGGTAGTAATAAAAAAAAGATTAACTTAAATTATTGTTGAGTTAAATATATTTTTAAATTACCTCCCTTGAAACAATTACCACAAAAAAAAAAGTGGAATTAATTAGCCTTTTCGACCTACTTTTATGGAAATGTATCCATTTTTTCTAGGAATATAAACTAAAATGATATTTGACATTAATCTTTTTAATACGTTTTAGCAGTTTGCGTGTATTTAATATTTTCTTGACGTTATGCGAAAGAGTAAAAACCGTGGCAATTATAAAATAGCTCTATGCCGCTATATAAACAAACCCTACTCTAATACTTATAATAAGACACTGCGGTGCACTGAAAAGCACAGCGTGGTGCGCAGTTTACTTTTATAGTCCCAAAATCTATAGCGATGACGGACGGAAGGAAGGAAGGAAGGACACGCTCTGCCCGCTTATATTATAGACTAGCTGCATCCCGTGCTCCGCCACGGTAAATCTTTTTTAAATGTACCAACTTTGGAACAGAACAAAACAAACAAAAACATAACACAAACACAAACAAAACACAACCACAACACAACCACAACACAACACAACAAAACAAACAAAAACATAACACAAACACAAACAAAACACAATCACAACACAACACAACCACAACACAACCACAACCACAACGACAACACAACCACAACATAACCACAACACAACACAACCACAAACACAACCACAACACAACCACAACACAACCACAACATAACCACAACACAACACAACCACAACACAACCACAACACAACACAACCACAACACAACCACAATACAACCACAACACAACACAACCACAACACAACCACAACACAACCACAACCACAACACAACCACAACACAACCACAACACAACACAACCACAACACAACCACAACAATAGAATCACCAACGAACAACACGCTTTTCTTAGGCATCCGCGCCCAGAGAGAGCCTTTCCAGCATTCTCTATACTATAATTCTAAATTTTCACCATCTGTTAACACCGAAAAACAAAAACAAAAAAATAGTGATTTTGAGAGATCATAGTCTAATTAGAAAATAATGTAAATAATCTTAACATTTTTTCTATTTTACTTAACATATAATAATCAATGTGGAAGTAATAAAAAAAATTAACTTAATTTATTGAGAGTGAGTTGAATATTTAAAAAAAAACATTTTCCCATACGTCCGCGCTCAGAGAGAGCCTTTCCATTATTCTCAAAAAGTCTAATTTCACCATCTGTTTTCATAACACCGAAAAACAAAAGCAAAAAGATAGTGATTTTAGAGAAATCATAGACTAATTAGAAAAAAATAATAAATAATATAAATAATCTTAACATTTTTCTCTTTTAATTATGAACATTAACATATACTAATCAATGCGGTAGTAATACAAAAAAGATTAACTTAAATTATTGAGATAAATATATTTTCAAATTACCTCCCTTGAAAAAAATTACCACAAAAAAAAGTTGAATTAATTAGTTTTTTCGACCTACTTTTATGGAAATGTATCCATTTTTTCTAGGAATATAAACTAAAATGATATTTGACATTGATCTTTTTAATATGTTTTAGCAATGTGCGAATATTTAATATTTTCATAACGTTATGCAAAAAAGTAAACACAGTGTCGTTTATAAAATAGCTCTATGCCGCTATATAAACAAACCCTACTCTAACACTTATAATAAGACACTGCGGTGCACTGAAAAGCACAGCATGGTGCGTAGTTTACTTTTATAGTCCCAAAATCTATAGCGATGACGGACGGACGGACGGACGGAAGGAAGGAAGGAAGGACAGACACAACCCGCTTATATAGATTCTCTTCTGGGATCAGTTAGAAAACAAGCTGCAAGTGCCTCCTTGCAGTCCCCTCTCTTTCTCTCTATCACTATCACTACCACCCCCCACCCCACCCCAACATTGTCTGGTGAGCGGTGTTCACTCTAAATTTTTACAAAGCTAAATGTTTACAAATCGAAGAGCCGTACAGCCGGGTTACTATTAGGGGCAGATAATTTAGTTCGATTTTAAACTTACAGGAGGTAACTAAGAGAAATAACTAAGAGGAGGTTGCTTTCACGGGGGAGGGGGGGGGGGGGGAGGGTCGGGGTTAGGGGAAAGTGGGGGGGGGGGGGGGTTAGTGTTTTAAAGCAAATATTTTCAGTGGCAGCATTGGTACTGCCGAATTTACAAATTATGAATTACTGAAAAGTAGAAAATAAAACAACTAAATAGCGGCGTATGATACGCTGCGGGCCGGCTCGTAAAAAATAATAAAGAAGATGGCTGCTACAATAAATGAGCATGGTTGCATCTGTTGGAAACATCGCTAGTCTTAATTTATTGCTGAAAAGTTTTAATTCAATTTTTAAAAAACAGGTACATAATGAAACAAGGAAACATTTTTGTATTTTTCAAAACATGAAATCCTCCTAAAAATTTGAAATGATTGTTCAATTTTAAGGAGTCACCTGTTTTTCACATTACTAGTCGCGGGCGATTTTACGTACCTAAAACGGTAGATTACCAAATAGAATAATAAAAAGTTATACGCCTACTAGATCTATTTTGTTTTCATAATTTGATCTAGTTAAATATCAGCTGGGGACGGAGTGGTTTCGTGATTTAGCGGTAGAGAGCTGGACCAGTTTCTTCCAGACTTTTTTTTCTCCGGGGGGGGAGGGGGGGCACTTGAAATTTTCGGGGGGGGGGGGGCAGTAGACTTTCTTCGGGGGGGGGGGGGGACACTGGGACACTGTTAAAAGTATATATTCTCTATATAAATTATATAAATTTCATTTCGTTCGGGGGGGGGGGGGGGCGGTAGAATATTTTCGAGTTCGAATCCGAGTTGAAGTCAGTAGACCGTCCCTGAGTCCACCCAACTCTGATGGGTGCTGACCACACTATCTCTTCATATGCCGAGGTCACAGAAACAAGTGAACTCTACTTCACTTGCCCCATACTTTACTTTACTTTATTAAATATCAGCTGATTATTGGTAACATCATACTTTATAGTATAGTAGACGAATACTTGTACTGAAAGTGAGTGTTAACACCAGATGCGTAGCGACCCTTCCCGGCGCCCGGGGACAAACTTTCGATTTGCCCCCCCCCCCCCCCCTCAAACTTTCAAACTTTCGATTTGCACCCCCCCCCCTCAAACTTTCAATTTGGTGCCCCCCCCCCTAAGGTCGGCGCCCGGGGAGATATGTATTCCCCCCCCCCTCGCGACGCCTCTGGTTAACACTTAAAGAATACATTCAATACATTCCACTCAGACAAGTTTCTCCCAAGGACAATTGTTTACGATTCGACATTTTGAGATTATTCGTGTAAGCTATTCTATGAGGTCAACAAAGTGAATAGATTTTTATGAGCTCGGGTTTTTCTTGTGTTTTTATAAAGTAAAAATTATAGCTAGACGGATTGTTTTATCGAATATCAGAGAAACTTTTAAAACGTGTAGACCCTCATGTGTGTTGGTATAGATAGCCAATCGACCTCTATTTAACACCGAACCTTGGTTTATTTAGCTTATTGGCAGTGGCGGATTGGGAAGTGGTGTCAAAAAGAGATAACATTATTGACGTCTGATAGTTACATGGTCTAGACATTGAGCTCATTAAATTAACTAATTAGGGAAATTTTAAAGCATTACGCAACGCAATTCTGTTACCTTTATTTGTAGTTATCGTATGCCACGTGAAAGTTTAGGTAAAATATTTGACTGTGTGCCACGTGAAAGTTTAGGTAAAATATTTGACTGTGTGCCACATGAAAGTATAGGTAAAATATTTGACCGTGTGCCACGTGAAAGTTTAGGTAAAATATTTGACCGTGTGCCACGTGAAAGTTTAGGTAAAATATTTGACTGTGTGCCACATGAAAGTTTAGGTAAAATATTTGACTGTGTGCCACGTGAAAGTTTAGGTAAAATATTTGTGTGCCACATAAAAGTTTAAGTAAAATATTTGACTGTATGCCACATAAAAGTTTAAGTAAAATATTTGACTGTGTGCCACATGAAAGTTTAGGTAAAATATTTGACTATATGCCACCATCTTGTTACAGATAGAGAGAGCCACACTAGTGCTGAACACGGACGTGGATATGGCTCTGTGTAAACGTGTGACGGACATGAAGTTTAAGATTGTTGAGGTAGAGCCGAGGCTGGTCGTAGAAAAAGAACACGTCTCATACAACGATATCCTCTCGATTGCCAAGCTGCTAAAAGACCGGTTCCAGTCTTCGGATAACGCGAGATCTGTGGTCTCAGAGAGTCGAGACACATCGTCAGATAGGAGGTCTATTGTTTCACACGGACGAGACACATCGTCAGATAGGAGGTCTATTGTTTCACATGGACGAGACACATCGTCAGATAGGAGGTCTATTGTTTCACACGGACGAGACACATCGTCAGATAGGAGGTCTATTGTTTCACATGGACGAGACACATCGTCAGATAGGAGGTCTATTGTTTTACACGGACGAGACACATCGTCAGATAGGAGGTCTATTGTTTCACACGGAAGAGACGCATCGTCAGATAGGAGATCTGTGGTCTCTCAAAGACGAGACACATCAACACAGCCATGTCTGCTAAGTCTGGCTGAAGCTAGCATGTTAAACAGTGACGTAGATAATCATTCTCGCCCTTCTGGTATCAAAGGCACACTCGACTTCCATGACGTCACATCTTTTATTGACAAGTCACGTGACGAATTTGGGATTCACAAAAATACAAACAGAACTTCCGGCAATAGCATACAAAACAAAACACAAGAGAAAAGAATTCGGACTTCAACAGGACATGAGAATAGCTTGGTGAGCGTCAACAAGCAACAGTCTCCCACTGGGGTAGCTGGTGGCATTGAAAGCTTGCATGACAACACACCTATCTGCCACTCAGAGGAACATCAGTCAGGTACACACAATGATCCAGGAAACAACTCGAAAACAAACAGCGATTTAGAAACGTCAGTTGCCGTTGGTACTTCGAATACAGATTGTTTCTCTGATCCTGACAATGAGCCTGAAGAACAAAGAATTTTAGCGTTAAACCCAGGCACTAGCACCGTCGTCAGTGAAGGAGCAAGCGATGAGGTTGATGAAGACAGAGACAAGATACCAACTGGAAGAGATGCATTTGTAGGCGGGGTTGAGAAGAGGCAAGCCAGTTTAGACACACACAGTAGGTCAAGTAGGGGAGAGATGAAACATACGGGACCAGGGGCAGGCAGGTCTAAAGGGTTTGGATATTCTGAGGAACAGGGTGCACAAACACACACATTGGATACAATACACTCCAACGGCCTTCATGACTCTGAAAGCGATGACAACGGCGAACACACATTGGATACAATACACTCCAACGGCCTTCATGACTCTGAAAGCGATGACAACGGCGAACACACATTGGATACAATACACTCCAACGGCCTTCATGACTCTGAAAGCGATGACAACGGCGAACACACATTGGATACAATACACTCCAACGGCCTTCATGACTCTGAAAGCGATGACAACGGCGAACACACATTGGATACAATACACTCCAACGGCCTCCATGACTCTGAAAGCGATGACAACGGCGATGAAAATCTACCCCCAGAGCAGAATGGGGACCATAGAGGATTTGTCAGTGATAATACAACGGAAGAAGAAAATGGAGGGGAAATAACTAAGGCAACTTTTCGTAAAGAAGTTGTCGAACCTTACAATACTTTGAGTGATGAAGAGGGCACAAAATCCTCGACTTTGGCTGGTATGAAGGAAACAGAAACTGATGGCGAACACACGGACAAAACTAAAGTGTTGGAGGAAAACTGGGACGTTACGAGAGACAAGGCAAATTGTACAATGGTGAAGGACAAGAAAGATAATATACAAGATAACAAAACAATTGCACGTTTAGAAGCAAACAATGTTGGAGGTGAGGTAGACATTGAAGGGAACACAACCCAGCAGAATTTAACTGAAAGACTGCCTGAAACATCTCAACAGAATTTAACTGAAAAACTGCCTGAAACATCACAGCAGAATTTAACTGAAATACTGACTGACTCCGACGATGATTCGTCTAGTGATGGCGACAGCACAGATTTGGAAGAAAAAACAATTGTTTTAAAAAAAGACGAATTCAACGCAGCAAAGTACTACTTTAAGAACACCGAATTCTCATCACGTTTAACTTCACAAGCTGTCGATCTCAATTTGAAGGAAAAAACGGATGCAGAACTGGCAGAAAAACTTGCGAGGTTTAAAGTTATTCGAGTTCCAGTCACGGGACTCAGCCAGGGCGATCTTGAAGAGATGCTGGAGGAGTTTGTGAGATCCCCAAGTGACAAGGTCAAGGTGAAGGTTTTTGTGAATGACGTAGTACTTATGGGACCCGCCGAGAAAGTTCTGGAAGCCAAAAGAAAAATTCTATCAAAATGTGAGTTTCCGGACAAGACCAGTGACAGTCAACAGATGGGAACCAGTAACATAGAGCCGTCTGCTACACGTTTGGTCAAACACGCAGCAGACGACAGACATTTCTTCTCCCTAGACAATTCTAACACAGCAGAGCATGGTTCTCGCCAAGGTGATCCTTACGGCAGCTTACAAGTGTTTCATGAACACGCCATTGCCGGGCATAGTCTATCAGATTTTCAAAGTTCACGTAGCTTTAGAGATCAACCTAAGGTTTATATGGGCCATAACAATCCAAGTCTTTCAGTGTATGTAGCTAATGCAGATATCACCCAGATGTCGGTAGATGTTATAGTAAGTGCCGCCAACACCAAATTAAAACATCATGGAGGCGTGGCTAAGGCTATAGCAGCAGCGGCCGGTCCGGATATGACTCAAGAGTGCGACACGTTCATTGGTCAACACGGCCAGCTTGACGTCACTGATGTGTTTGTTTCCGGTGCAGGGAGACTCCAGGTGTCAAAGGTCATACATGCCGTGGCACCGGTGTACAAGATGTACGTCGACAAGGTCAAGTGTGTGACCGACCTAAGGCAGACGGTGCTCAGGTGCCTGGTGGAAGCTTCCAGACTTGGGATGTCTTCCATTGCTTTACCGTCAGTCAGTGCAGGTAATTCAATAGCCTAGTGCAGGTAATTCAATAGCCAAGTGCAGGTAATTCAATAGCCTAGTGCAGGTAATTCAATAGCCTAGTGCAGTTAATTCAATACCCTAGTGCAGGTTATTCAATAGCCAAGTGCAGGTTATTCTATAGCCTAGTGCAGGTAATTCAATAGCCTAGTGCAGGTAATTCAATAGCCTAGTGCAGGTAATTCAATAGCCTAGTGCAGGTAATTCAATAGCCTAGTGCAGGTTATTCTAAGCCTAGTGCAGGTAATTCAATAGCCAAGTGCAGGTAATTCAATAGCCTAGTGCAGGTAATTCAATAGCCAAGTGCAGGTAATTCAATAGCCTAGTGCAGGTAATTCAATAGTCTAGTGCAGGTAATTCAATAACCTAGTGCAGGTAATTCAATAGTCTAGTGCAGGTAATTCAATAGCCAAGTGCAGGTAATTCAATAGCCTAGTGCAGGTAATTCAATAGTCTAGTGCAGGTAATTCAATAACCTAGTGCAGGTAATTCAATAGTCTAGTGCAGGTAATTCAACAGCCTAGTGCAGGCAATTCAATAGCCTATAATTCAGTAGTCTAGTGCAGGTAATTCAGTAGCCTAGTGCAGGTAATTCAATTAGCCTAGTGCAGGTAATTCAGTAGCCTAGTGCAGGTAATTAAATAGCCTAGTGCAGGTAATTCAGTAGCCTAGTGCAGGTAATTCAATAGCCTATTGCAGGTAATTCAATAGCCAAGTGCAGGTAATTCAATAGCCTAGTGCAGGTAATTCAATAGCCTAGTGCAGGTAATTCAATAGCCAAGTGCAGGTAATTCAATGGCCAAGTGCAGGTAATTCAATAGCCTAGTGCAGGTAATTCAATAGCCTACAGTTCTGTCAGTCCGTCTCTTTATCTAGTACAGAACTTCATTTAATCGACCTAATCACAATTTGACATGTCATATATGTTAAAGGTATACTCGAGGTGTTATTTATACTACATACACAGACCTTAATCCAAACCTTCTATAGCATGCAGATATGTGTATGGGCTGTTGAAGTAAACACTGGACATACACCTACAGTGACTATACCCATGCTTGTTACATAATCCATGTAGGCCCTATATATCTGAATAAATGAGTTTTTTTTTACCAAAAACATTTTAGCACAATTTTTTTTAGAAAATTGGTATTTATTCCCCAAAAATATGACAAGCTTAAAAATAGACCTCATGTAAGAACAATTTATGTTTTAGTCCCTATTGGATTACTATTTTTAGCCGTCTCTTCATTTTTTCTGAGGACAAGTTCGAAGCTTTTAATTGATTGTTTCATGAAACTTTAACAAAATTTTTTTTTTTAATTACCTAATATACATTTTCTAAGTCTCTTCTTCATTCTTTCAATCTTTTCCAGCTGTGTTTAAAACTCATGAAGAAAAATGTGCCCAGTGCTATATGGAGGCGGTAAAACACTACGATTATTTTATCCATGAACTCAACCTTCAGCCGGTCAAAAAAGTTCAATTTGTTGATGTGGATACCAACATGGTGAACACAACGCAAGAATATTTCCTCAAACACTGGCACCAACCTCCTGACAGGAGGCTGGTACAGATGGATTTGGAATTTTCCAGAAAACATTTAAAGAAAGTATCAAAATCTGTTACATCTCAAGGTGCAAATGGTTTTAAAAATGTTGAATTTATTGTCGGGGATATAAGTCTGGTAGTAACAACAGACCCAGCATTGAGTTTAAGTTCAGAAATGACTGTAGTCTTTGGTGACGTGTTTGATGCATTGAGTAATAGACCAGGTTTCAAGGCTAAGGAACAAGTCAGGGACGTGAAACACTTACCCAAGATAAAAGACCGTTTGAAATTTGTTAAATTAAACAGACCAGGCGGGTCTGAAATGGGCACTCTCTGTGTTGTGTCACCACAGCCTCAAAGTTTGAGAGACATTGATGTCTGCTTTGAAAATTTAAAATTGGCAACGGATCAGTTTAATAGCGCTGGAATAAGGAGTTTAACTTTTACATCCAAGTTATTTTATTTGGGTAAGATTAACTCTCTTAGATTACTTCATTATGATCATTCATTGACCAAACTTCATTATAATTTACATCTCTCTTTGTGTATGTTAGTTCTGTCATTATCTATCTGATGATTGGAATTACTTATTTATTTTACTGGTATTATTAGCCCTAACCTAACAGTCATTGATACTTGAGCACAAAATCACTTAGTACATTACTGTATGGCTCAACAAGGTTTTCTTTATAATTTTTTTTTTCTTACAATAACTTAATGTATTTTCATCTTTTTAATTTCCCTTAGAGAAAACACTGATCAAGCAGTCATTATTGGAAAGGTTTGTCCATCTTGTCGTTGAGTTTGTTGAGGAGATGGATTTTGACCATGATTCCTCGCTGAAGACTGCACTGGTGGCTGCTAATGAGATGACCGCCACAAGTTTGACCAAAGAATTTGATTCACATAGGATTGAAAGAAAAGTTGATAGAGGTATCATTCATTGATCAGAATGTTAGATTCTATTTTGTCTGGGAATGTTTTTGTAAACCTGCAAGAAATTTTTTTTATATCTTTTTCAGTGACTTTACATATTAACTTTAGTTTTAAATTATCCTTTCCTTTTTTTGTATAGTGACCATATCATATTTTTTATTCATAAAAGGTCTCCAAGATTATTTGCCGCAAGATGAAGCTGGATATTTAGACGAGCTACTTAATTCTTCTGGAAACCTTTTATCAGCCACATTTCCTGAGAGTCTGGGTGGTATACAGGGCGCCTGTGGTGGGGATTCCCCACCAAGGGCATGGTATTTATCTTCCCTTTACGACCACTTAAGCCGCCTAGTTGGAACAAGTTCGTCTGAAAAAAATAGAAAAGATAAAGACAGAGAAGAGAAAAAAATCCCCCCAGTCAAGAATGGTCAAAAAAATGAAAAAGATGAACAAGAGAAAGAACTGAAAGATTCAGGTTTGTTATACAGTACAAATCTAAGAATTTGGTTATTTATAGTGCATTTTAAAATAATATACATTTTATTATTGTAACATATACATCTTTTAATTTGGGTCTACATTGTTCATTTTTTCATAAGATTAAACTGCATACAGCCATCTATTAATATTAATTTTCTACCCATGTTTAAATAATTTTTTTTACCCAAGTCATTGTTATCTGCTGAAAAATTAGGAAATTCCTGGCAGAAAAGCCAAAATGTAGGTCATACATTTTAGTATTACTATTACCCTTATATAATGTGGCAGATTAAAATCCGCCCCCCCCCACACACACACACTCCCCCATCCACTCCCTAGTCTTACACATCAAGAACAAATGCCAAAACTTATCTTAACATCACCATGTTCCAAACACCTCTTCCTACAATAAAAATTCTAATGAAATGAAAACCTTTTAAAGTTATTCTAAACAACTTCATTTAGAACCCTAACTGACATAAGTGTGTGATATCTTATAACATATCTAGAATAATAAACCTTCTCTTTCCTTCTGTGTTATTAGCTGGGCTGGACAATGCCTGTGTAATTTGTTATGAGAAAGACACTTCCATCATTTTGCCATGCTGTAAAGCCAGGATTTGTTCATCATGTAAGACTAAAGTACAGTTATGTCCCTTTTGTCGAAAATCCTTGGAAATACTAACTGGCGTCCAGCCAGATGGCAATATGGATGTGGATTTATGTGAAGGAGATAAATATTGGAAAATTACATATCGTTTCCCACCTGGCTTTCAAAAGGTAGCCTTTTTATGTTATTTGATATTCTTTTTACCACAAGTATGTTTTAGTCCATTTACATTTGTCTTATTTTAGATAAAAAAGAAATGTAAGCATATTCCACAGAAACTTATCCACTTAACCGTTAACATCAAAACTATACTAAAAATATCCTGGAATAGTTTTCTGTTTTAGATACCTTTTTCATTAGAATTTTCTGAAAGAGTCTTTTGGGAAGTGTGACATTAACCCCCCCCCCCCCCCCCCTCCAGTTCACTACTATTGATCCTATACATTATATGGATAGGGAGATAGGGAACTTGATAAGTATATAATAATAATAAATAGTGTTGGATATTAATGTAATTAATTATAATTAACTTAATTACAAATCTACACAATGGCATATAGATTAAAGCTTACTATTACTTTGATCAAATCAAGGCCCACCACCCTCATCCAGGAAAGCTATACATCGGCACAACAAGAACAGCTTACATCCCTTCAACCGAAGAGGGCTTCGAGACATTGTTGTTATTGCGGCTTGCATTTAAAAGACGCTTGACCTTTACTATTGGCAAATCCTTGATGATGAACAAAGATGATATGATCACATGGAATGACATCCATCACAAAACAAGTCCGGTGGCAGGAACGTACGTATTACATTGGATCATAAACATTATGTACTAAAGTTTCATTCATCAATAAGATTCATGACTATAGGGCTGGTAAGTAGGTCACCAACCAGTTCTATGGCTCATGCAGGTTTTACTGAGCAGTAGAACTGATTGGTGACCTACTTACCAGCCCTATTGACACAAAACTGTTTCTTCCCTTAATAATACGTTAAATTATTTTATGCATTTTTCCTCAAGAAATGAGGTTGCACAATTAAAAATATTATCAAAGAAATAAAAATTGTCAAAGAAATAAATAACATCGCATAATTTTCTAACTAATCTTTGAATATTGTATTCACTGCTATTAAGCTCAATGTTTTTTTTTAAATATAAAAAATGTGAGTAGTAAAGCAACATTTGAAAAAAAATACATTTTTTAACTAGTATCTCAATGACAGTTATTCAAGGGGAAATTTTTTTTTGCGACTTTAGATTAATTTTTATGTAAAAAATAAAGTTAATGTTTTTAAATTCCTCAGATATGGCTATCCAGATCCCACATACTTGGAACGAGTCAACCAAGAGTTATCTAACAAAGGAGTTACTACAGACAGCATGTCTGCAGATGAGAGACAGGACATAGATACATTTTCTAATAGTCTTAAAACAAACCAGAGATTTACTGATAGTGTTTAACTCAATCAAGTAAGCCTATCCTGCTCTATATGACTACTGCTGTTTTTCTTACAATACAGGGCTCAGTTATTTATTTAATTTTTACAAATTTTAAATTATTATGATCAAAAGATATGTTAAGAAATGTATAAAAGAATAATATTAAAAATTGCTACATGAAATAGAATTTTTAGTATCCTTTGTATTTATACATATATATATTAAAAAAAAGATTAAATTAATAAAAATAATATATTACTAACTTTGAAATTGAATGCTATTTAAAATATATTGAAATATGGGATTGGCAAATGATTAATTATTTTCAAATCAAATTGTATTTATTCATTTCAAATCTCTTATTTAAAATTTTCTAAGATTTTTGTACATTTTTAATGCTTTTTGTTTTATTTGTGCAGCACATTTTGCTGCATTTCTAACTGGTCTTGAACTTTGCATTATTTAAGGGATTGATTATCTATATTAGTACATTATTCTCCTTACCTGTTTGTTTTTCATAAAACCCTCTTTTAAACCAAACTTAGTGTCTTTTGTGAACATTTTTAAAAGTTATATTTTCATTTATTATTGTAGCTCTTCTTTCTATCTTGTGACTTGAAATAAAGTATGAGTCACTGTTTTAATCTACAGTTTGTTTTGTTATATTTTGTTATATTTTATAAAGGATAAGACCAAACTTTTCATCCCAAGTGATAAAAATACTAAATTGTAATTAACACATGTTAATAGGTCTAAAAACGCTTCCAATGCTAATTTTAGAAAATACCACACAAAAAGTAATAGAAACTAAAACATGTCGAAACAAATCTATAAAAGTATACAAGATTTCTATAGAAAAATGAAAAAGAAATTAAGATGGAAGAAACAACATGTCAGCTTAAGTGGTTTAAGTTTCTTTTACAGCTACTACTTGTAATATGTATACCATCCATATCTAGGAAAAATGTATGTTTTGTTCAACTGATTAGCTGAATGTATGTATTGTCCAGCTGATCTGCTGAATGTATGTGTTGTTTAGCTTATGTACTGAATGTATGTGTTGTTTAGCTGATGTGCTGAATGTATGTGCTACTCAACTGATGTGCTGAATGTATGTGCTGTTGAGCTGATGTGCTGAATGTATGTGTTGTTTAGCTTATGTGCTGAATGTATGTGTTGTTCAGCTGATGTGCTGAATGTATGTGTTGTTTAGCTGATGTGCTGAATGTATGTGTTGTTTAGCTTATGTACTGAATGTATGTGTTGTTTAGCTGATGTGCTGAATGTATGTGTTAATCAACTGAAGTGCTGAGAATAACAACATTCACCAGGTTGTTCAAATTTCCCTCTGTCCAAAAGCCTCTTCCTTTCTCCTTGATGGCACCTGCCTGAAGCTAAACTGTGACAATATGAGATCACAGATTTACTTTCTCTTTAGAAATTTTAAAAATAATTTCATAGTCACATTTGGAACATTGTAATGCTATTTGACTTTCAAGCCCTCAAAGTATTTCCTGGGTTAGGACATTTTTTTAGGACAACTTTAATTTTGGCTCAATATGTTAAAAGATTCACCACAAGGGCATTGATGGATGAATAATAAATAAAACATCTTTAATGTTGAAAATTTAATATCCACTGATGCTTCTAGATATCTAGAGAATAATTGAGTGAAGTGATTGATGATGGCAGGCTTCATCCCAGGAAAGATAATTAATTTGAAGGCATAGATAATCTATAGATAATCTGGTGAGCTATATCATCAGCCCTATGCTTTTTGATGTGTTAATTGAATTACTAAGATTGATCATGATACTGAATAGACAGGGAAAACATTGCATTCTACATTATCCAATAATCTTTAAATTGTAAATTAAATATTTCTATTATTATAATTCCTATATTAAAAAAGAAACCTAATTGTTTTTGTTTACAATAGTAAACACAGAGGCGTAGGAAGGGGGGGGGGTAGGGGGTGCAGACCGCACCGGGTGACACCATTTAGGGGGGTGACACCAAGGCAAAAAAATAGCAAAATATATAGAGAAAAATGATAATTCCACTTAATTAAGTGATTAATTCGAGTGTTAAATAGTGTTTTAAGAGGTGCAAATCAAAAGTTTGTGGGGGGGGGGGGGTCGCTACACCTCTGGGGGGTGACACCATTAAGTGGCGCACCGGGTGACACGCGACCTCGCTACGCCACTGAGTAAACACATTTGTTGCTGAACTATATTGAAAAGTATTCCTTAAAGCCTTAAAACACCAAACACTTTAACTTTAAAGGCTCAGCTATAAAGCTTATGATTGATTTCCTCATTTGTGTGTTTTAATTATTATCAGCTTTTAATGAAAATTTTATTTTTTATTTACATCCCCCTATAATAATTTCTTGAAATATTTTAATTTAATTATTTAAATATATTCGGCCACACACATAAGGTTATCAATTGACAGCATCTTGTAGCAAACATAAGTGGAACCCATGCCTATAAGGATGGGCTTTCAAATTATTTAAAAAGGATATTATTATTTATATGCAAACTTGTGAGACAGCTGCATGTTAAGTTAGTTAATAAATATATTTAACAAATAACTGTACAGAATTAGTATTTTTAAAACTTTGATAATAAATCTAGGGTCTATTAATTATCCTTTAAAAATTACTTCGTAATTATAATATTTTTCAAGTATAATTTAAAAATTAATTTTGTTATATATTATTATTATCAAGCTATCTTTTCTGAACTCAATGCATTATTTAATAACTTTTGTCTTTGGTTTCTGAATCCCTTTTGTCGTATGCCTCTTACTTGGTTTGGAAATATGCCAACCTTTTATTTTTTTTATTGCCCATCAAATGGGGTCAAATAATTCATAAAGTATAAATGAACGCGAAATTTTGTTGTTGTATCATAAACCTAACATTATATATAATAAAAAAAGTTTGTATAATTGTAGCGTTTTCTTTTATACAATAATGTACAAGATATTAAATTTTAAATAATATTTTCTTTACTGAGTATCTTTTTGTTTCATTGCAATTATAAACACATAATTTTGTTTTATTAAAATTAGGTTTAAAGTAATATTATTGAAGTAAATTAGCTACAAATAAATATATAAAGTATTTATAACTTGTAATAGAGTTCTGTCCCATATTTTTTCAAAAATAGAATTACTTCCCTTTATTAAAAAACATTTTTTTAAATAGCATCACCGTTATTTCATTTTAATAAATAACAATTAAAAAAAATTATTCCAGCGTAAATTTTAATATCATAGTCGTGGTTAGAGTTTTAGCTTATTATGATAAAACATAAATTAAGAGGTTGAATGTGGTCTGACATATGATGTCCACCAGTGTAATTGGTCTAGAGCAGCGGATGCAAAGCATTTTGTCTCTGTACCTCCCTAGTAAAACGAATCACACTTTGCCCCTCCCCCTCCAATGGATCTTAGAACTTCATCTAATAAGTTGTAGCGTTTCGCCAATAAACTACAACGTCTCCTTGATAAACTTTGGTGCTTCCCCAACTAATATCGGCGCCTTCCCACCTTCCTTCAAATTTTATAGAATTTTGCCAACACGCTTTTACCTATCCATCTAATCAAAGCTATTATATGATAGTACATATCTACGGAACTTCCCAGCTTTGAGATTTCAATTACCTTTCGGCTCCATAGTCTTTGTTTTAGTTATCTCCCTTTACCGTGTTCCTTAGAGTTGTCCTTCGCGTATCCTGTATTTTAAAATTTGTATCTAGGTCGTGTTTGATACTGCCCGAATTCCAGACCAGTTTTTGCCAGTTATCAAGCACATGTTTTAATGCCAGGCTCTATATAGCTCGGCTGGTCGCTGGAATTAATGATTAGTACGGATTCAGGTTGTAAGTATGTACATAAAAGTAAAATAGGCACTAATCATTTTCTTTTTCAGGGCACATGTATTTATCACTGTACATATGTATGATATTATTTTGAAAAAAAAAAAAAACAAAAAAAAAAAACAAACAAACATGTATATATATATATATATATATATATATATATATATATATATATATATATATATATATATATATATATATATATATATATATATATATATATATATATATATATATATATATATATATATATATATATAAAGTGTATATAATTACCCTTTTATCTCGCCTCTGTACATATGAGTTTGTTCCCTTTCTTTCATGTCTTGTCCGTATCAGAGACTATCCGTTGCGACGGGTGAGGGGTTTGGCCTGTGATGAAAACCAAAAAAGTAAAATAAAAACAAGCGTTTCGGAGAAGGCTCCCCTTCAAAGTACGCACCCTTTCTGAGGTCAAAAAAAAAAAAAAAAAAAAAAATTGATTCCATAAGATTGTATACATATTGAAGAAAAGTTTAAAAATAATATATAACAATGCACATAGTCATTTATTAATATACAACAGTGTTACAAGCGCTTTTCACATACAGAAATCAGTTAGACAAGGTTGTCCTTTATCTCCCCTACTATACATCCTCAGTTTAAAACCCCTACTAGAAAACATTAGACAGGACAACTCGATTAAAGGACTGTACATTCCAAACACGGTAGGCAAGAAAATACTTGCATACGCAGACGACACTACTTTCTTAGTACAAACAGAAAAAGCAATACAGACTGTAATAGAAAAATTCAACAACTTTGGGAAAGGAAGCGGGGGAAAAATAAACGCAGAAAAATCAAAAGTAATGGGTATAGGTAAATGGAAAGGTAAAGATAACTATCACATAGACATAACAATAACTGACAAACTCAGAATTTATGGAATAACCTATACCAGCGATCCCATAATAAACGACCAAGAAGCTTGGACCACACTGAAAAATAAAATAAATAACAATCTGGAAAAATACCAATACTGCAATACAACCATTTTGGCCAGAGCTGCATTAGTTAGCAGATATATCATTCCAAAAATAATTTTCGTAGCGACGAACTCTACAATACCCAACTCATTTATTAAAAAAACAAACAAGCACATTAGAGAGTTCATTTTCAAAAACACGATTAGAAACATTAGCCACAAAACCTTAATACAAAATAAATTAAATGGAGGTATAGGGCTACATGACATTCAAACTAAAATAAACACCTTCCGATTAAAACACCTGGATTAAACATAAAGAGTATTTTAAAATTAAACATCATAACACCACACTATGGGGGAAATGACATAGGCAGCTTTTATAAAGAAACGCTAGCAACATTCAAAGGAAACAAAAGCATTATTGGGGAAGACACAAAAAAAAATATACGACATCCTAATCAAACAACAAGCGACACCCTTATACACGAGAATTAGTTGGGCCAGGGAACACAATATAATAGACATTAAAGATACATTTAGAAACCTACATAATAAACGCATTACACCAAAGGAAAGGGAAGTAGCTTACAGACTGATTTTTAATACAACTCCAGTTTCACGAAATACAAAGTCAAATCAAAATGTTAAAATAACATGTCAAACGTGTAAACAAAATATACAAGAAACTGAGAAACACATTTATTTAGATTGTATATTAGTACAGAAAGCAAACCAAACACTTGCGAAAATATTAAACACCACCAATCAAACAGCTACAACAAATAAAGCAATCACACTTAATTTAATTAACACGACTAGACAAAGAAAAGACGAAAACAGACTAGTAGCAACGGCTATTTATAGATCGACTATATGGCAAATCTAATATATAAAGCTCAGTTCTGTATGTAACGCATATGTTTGTCGTTGGTCTTGGATGGATTTAAGTGTTAGAAAATCATCGTGCGCATTTGTCTAAATTTATGAGTTAAAAATTACTATTGAAAGTGTTGGGAAATAATTTTCATTTTTCAAATTATAGTAATAATTGTCGGCATGTTCATTAAACACAAGTTTTAAAAAAATATCATCTTTTACAACAATTCTAACTATGTCTTTATTTAGTCCTATAGCACTTACTTCCCTTTGATAAATTAGGAAAACACAATTACTTCCCTTTATAAAACCATTGCATTTACTTTTTATTACTTTGTTTTTGGTGTTGGGAAAAAAAAATAATTACATAATTAGCGGGGATTGATCAAGTGCAAATGTTGTAGGTATTTTACGGATAAGCTTGGAGTATTAAAATTGTTCATTAAATTGAAACAGGCGCGTTCGTTTAAGTGAGTGCAAAAGACTATGAATAAGTTGGGGTACTATAGTCGTTCATTAAGCTAAAACAGGTGATTCCGCCCCGGGCGTTTATGTTCGCGTTAGTGTTTTCTTTGTGTTTAGGTGGGTTTGCGTTAGTGGTTGCGTTTTGATTTGGTTCGTTTTTGTTCTTTCTTTTTTCATTTTTGTTTGTGTTTTTTTGTTTGGGTTTGTATTTGTGTTTTTGGTTGGTTTTGCGTTTGGATTTGGTTTGTTTTCGTTTGCTTTTTCGTTGTTTTTTTTTTTTGTTGGTATTGGTGTTTGTGGTTGGGTTTGTTGTTAGGTGTTTGTTTTCGTTTGCTTTTTTGTTTGTTTTTTCTTTGTGTTTGTATTGGTGTTTGTGGTTGTGGTTGGGTTTGTTGTTAGGTTTTTGTTTTCGTTTGTATTTGTAATTGTGTTAGCGTTATGTTTGCGTTTTGTTGTTTTGTTTGGTTGTGGTTTGGGTGGGCAATGCCGGGTTTATGATGATTACTAAGCACACAGGTAGTGGTCTTTAACAGAAGGGTTTTTCACAGAAGCCAGAGCAGGGCCTGGCCGGGACGGCTAGTTAGGAATAAAGTCGGATATTTTTTCACAAAATACACGGACATCGAGTGAAAAGAAATTTTCAAGCAGAGCCAAGACATAGACTGGGAACTCACACTTAACAGAGAAAAAAAATGTACAGGAAAGTAATTACTAAGGTATTTCTATGGTTTGGAATTATGCCCGTCGAATGGGGTCAAATAATGCTTAAATCAACGCGGCTTCTGCGTCCGTTGTATTCCATCAACGTCTCAATCCACTTCATTATATGTAATAAAAAAAAGTTTGTAAAAGTTTAACGTTTTCTTTTATACAATAATGTACAAAATGTTAAATTTAAAATAATATTTTCTTTACTGAGTGTCTTTTTATTTCATTGCAATTTTAAAAACACAATTTGATTGTATTAAAATTGAGTTAAAATACTAATATTTACGTAAATTAGCTACAAAATAAATATATGAAATATTTATGACTTTTAATCGAGTTCTGTCCCATATTTTTTCAAAAATAGAATTACTTCCCTTTATTTAAAAAACATATTTTAACTAGCATCACAGTTATTGCATTTTAAAAATAACAATTAAAAAAATTATTCCTGCGTAAATTTTAATATAGTCGAGGTTAGAGTTTTAGCTTAACATGATAAAACATAACTTAAGACTTTGAATGTGGTCTGACATTTGACGTCCACCAGTGTAATTGGTCTAGAGCAGCGGATGCAAAGCATTTTGTCTCTGTACCTCCCTAGTAAAACGAATCACACTTTGCCCCTCCCCCTCCAATGGATCTTAGAACTTCATCTAATAAGTTGTAGCGTTTCGCCAATAAACTACAACGTCTCCTTGGTAAACTTTTGTGCTTCCCCAAATAATATCGGCGCCTTCCCACCTTCCTTCAAATTTTATAGAATTTTGCCAACACGTTTTTACCTATCCATCTAATCAAAGCTCTAATGTGGTAGTACATATCTACGGAACTTCCCAGCTTTAAGATTTCAGTTACCTTTCGGCTCCATAGTCTTTGTTTTAGTTATCTCCCTTTACCGTGTTCCTTAGAGTTGTCCTTCGCGTATCCTGTATTTTAAAATTTGTATCTAGGTCGTGTTTGATACTGCCCGAATTCCAGACCAGTTTTTGCCAGTTATCAAGCACATGTTTTAATGCCAGGCTCTATATAGCTCGGCTGGTCGCTGGAATTAATGATTAGTGCGGAGAAGGGAGATAATTTCCTGGTAAATGTCAGACCACAGTGCTACCACCGGCAGGGGTGACGTAGTGTGTCGTGTCACGAAGTGTGTCGTGTCACGAAGGGTACGCTACCCGGTTGACTCATGACATTTTACACACGGACTTAACACATTTAACCGTAAACAGTAAACTGTAAAAATCATTAAAGTAGGACAATTTAGATTATAACGAAACACACATTTAACCTTAGAAATTAGATTGTAAAAATTAGACTCTACTTTCTCAAAAAGCACAGTACGTTTGACTCTAGCTGTTCCATGAAGTAGTGGATGCACGCACTGTAGCAGCCCATTAAGCTATCTGCAAGATGTATCGCATATGGATTTTAATGTGTGCTTTGATCTTTCTTGAAGTATCTGGTAAGGCACGTAACTCTTTAGTGTTCAAATGACTGTGTTACTGTAGTTCCTTCCCTTACATTGATTTCACATTAACAGCACGTTTAAAAAAAAAATTCATCAAATGTATTTAATAGTATTTAATCCACCCTGCCCATTGAAAAGATATTTTAAATTAAATGGACAGGAGACCAGTGCTTGGGAAAACAAACCGGTTCAATTTCACAGTTTTAAGATATATTTTAACTAGCATTTTAATACCAAACTGTATTACTGTTCGCAACAAAAAAAACAATATGTAGCCCAGTTAATTAATGAATTATTTAGAACCAACTGCTTTATTGAAGGGTCTATCTTTTTTTTTCTTTCATTTGATTGTCTGTTATAATATATATATAAATATAAATATATATATATATATATATATATATATATATATATATATATATATATATATATATATATATATATATATATATATATATATATATATATATATATATATATATATACACGTATTGGTTAAGATATGACTTTAACATGTGTATTGTGTTGACTTTAATGTTTTTTTTTTTTGTTTTTGTTCAGCTGACTTGAAGACATTTTGCAAAGAACAAGAGGAAGTCTTTAATGGCTGCTCATCTAGCATTGAACAGGTGTATTTGGCATCAGGTGATGATATAGAGCATCTCTGCAGGTAAGTCACCACCTGGAGAATCTGTGCAGGTAGATCATCATTTCATATTTTTCCAGTTCATCCTTGTAGGGTACTATAGTTCTAAAATGTTTACTACAAAAAGCAACTTTGCTTCAATGATATAGAGTTGTCAACAAACCCCGTCAAATATACATTAGTTTTTATTTTTTGAAGAGGATCCTTTTGAAGCGATTGGCCTCCTGATATAGGACTAAAGGATTGTACAAAAAAACTTAGTTTTTAAATAATTATTTTTCTCTTCATAAACTGTCATTTATTATATCAACTGATATTTCCGGTGTCTGAGATGGTGACTTTTGTTTACACAAATTCTGATGACGTACTTTACCTGTCTCCTTCAAGTGGACTGTCCAGCTACCTCAACTGTTTCCAAGACACAAAAATCACCTGCCCGAAACTCCCACGATTTGGAGACGATATTTTTCTAGAAGCAGTGGACAACACACGGGTGGTCTTCAACAAATATTGTGAGTAGTCACAACGAAATTTGGTGCACTGGTTCAGTGGCTTAGCGAGGTTGGGTGTCACACGGTGCGGCACCTGATGGTGTCACCCCCCCGTAAAAAAATGTATGCAAATATATATATATATATATATATATATATATATATATATATATATATATATATATATATATATATATATATATATATATATTCTATATACACTTGTATGCAGTGGCGTAGCGAGGTCGGGTGTCACCCGGTGCGGCACTTAATGGTGTCACCCCCAGAGGCGTTGCGACACTTCTCGGGGACAAACTTTCATGTTTTCGATTTGCACCCCCCCCCCCCCCTCAAACTTTCGATTTGCACCCCCCCTCAAGTTTTTCTCTATATATTTTGCTATTTTTTGCCTTGGTGTCACCCCCCTAAATGGTGTCACCCGGTGCGCTCCGCACCCCCCCGCCCCCCCCCTCGCTACGCCCCTGCTTGTATGTATGTGTATACGCATGTGTATATGTATTCAAATATTTGTTTACTGCTGGATGTATTTAACTTTTTTACCCCCCCCCCATACATGGATTAACATATAGCTTATTACGATTCACAACCAAACCGTTTTCCTCAGGCATATATATATTGCAAAGTTGAGTTGATGTAGCTCCCCCACCCCGGTCGTCACGGTGATTGCTTTAAACTGTGCTCAGATAATACTAACGATTTGCATCTATTTTCGGTTATAAATTCAGCTGGATGTTGCATGTTTTCTTTATCATTAGCAGGTTTACGTCATGGTGTCAACCCCCCCCCCCCCCCCAAACACACACACGTGTAGGGATTTGTCCACTTTGTTCTTAAAAGACTATTTAATTCACTCTAATTAGTAATTTAATTAAGTGAAATTATCATTTTTCTGTATATATTTTGCTATTTTTTGCCGTTGTGGCACCCCCTAAATGGTGTCACCCGGTGCGGTCCGCCCCCCCGCCCGCCCCCCCCCCCCCCCCTCGCTACGCCACTGCTCTGGTTGAAGAATGCCACGGTAATTAAACAGTTTTAATCGAGCGATGGAGTCCACGATATCTAATCCAAAAGTCTCGAGTTCGGATACAACCTAGAGTCTGTAGACGTACCATAGTCCGTCCAACTCTGATGAGTACATGCCTTATGCCGGGGGAGGGGGGTTGTAAAGGCGGCCGGGCACACTGCTGACCTCAGTTTATACATAGTGTGCTGATCACATTCGGAGGTCAGTGAAGCACATGAACTCTACTTCATCGGCCTAGCTAACAATCTGGCCTGAAAGGGTACTTTTTATTTGTCCATGATTTTTGGATACCAAAATTTAAAAAACAATAATGCAACAGTTGAGCAATATTTTAATAAACTTAAAAGTCGATATGTTTACATAGTACTAGTCAGATCTAAGAACGTGCCTTTCACGGTATGTGGTCGTCCGTGAATCACGTTAAGCTTTTTTGATCAGCCTCTAAACCTTCCGTGGGACGGAGTGGTCTAGCGGTAGAGAGCTGGACTGCTAACCCGTAAGTCTCAAGTTCGAAACCGTCCCTGAGTCCACCCAACTCTGATGGGTACCTAACTCACGTTAGGGAAAGTAAAGGCGGTTGGGCATAGTGCTGACCACACTATCTCTTCATATGCCGAGGTCACAGAAACAAGTGAACTCTACTTCACCTGCCCCGATTGACCGTCAGGTTTGAAAGGGAAACTTTACTTTTACTTTACTCTAACCCTCTCAGAATTGCCAAATGTCACGAAATTGCAGAGCGAGTTGATACATTAGGATAACTCAGAGGATTTTTCTTTTCTTAAGGGGATATAAACAAGTTAAGTTTTTTTCCCGAAAATATTAAGTTTTTTCCCTTTAGATGGAATTAAAAACACAATAATATTAATTAATGTGTAATTTTTCTACTTATGTTATTTAGCAGAAAACATCGTTAAAACACTTTGATCATTTTAGCATAGCCAGGTATTAAGTAGATTCTCTGATAAATTGTGTTACTATTTTACAAAACTTATTCAAAAGCGTCATTCATGGACAACCTCTGACAGCGAGCTACAGTTTTGTCTTAGACCTCAACACAGTGTGGTGGGACCAGCATTGTACTAGGTCGCAATGATTTTCTGTGGTGACAGTCAAGTACTCGTTACAGCTTCAAATTACCAAGTACAAACTCGGGAACCGAACTCAAGACTTCCGGCTTAGCAATGTGTGCTCTACCACTCTACCGCGATTGTTCAAAACTCACATGAGCTTTAATATTTGATGACAAATATGGGATGTTTAAAAAGTTGGACTTAAGAAAATGTCTGAACAAGGTCTTGTATTTTAGGCTCAGACTTGAAGGGATTGAATTTAAACACGAATTGTTCGACAGAAGTTGTCGCCCGTCTAGTTCGCCATTGTTTGAGTTTTATTAACCTGGTGCAGTCAGAGACACCCAGGGACAAGATGTGTCAGTAAGTTGTGTCAGTGGTGTCAGTAGTGTCAGTAAGTTGTGCCAGTAGTGTCATTAAGTTGTGTCAGTAGTGTCAGTAAGTTGTGTCAGTAGTGTCAGTAAATTGTGTCAGTAGTGTCAGTAAGTTGTGTCAGTAAGTTGTGTCAGTAGTGTCAGTAAGTTGTGTCAGTAGTGTCAGTAAGTTGTGTCAGTAGTGTCAGTAAGTTGAGTCAGTAGTGTCAGTAAGTTGTGTCAGTAGTGTCAGTAAGTTGTGTCAGTAGTGTCAGTAAGTTGTGTCAGTAGTGTCAGTAAGTTGTGTCAGTAAGTTGTGTCAGTAGTGTCAGTAAGTTGTGTCAGTAGTGTCAGTAAGTTGTGTCAGTACTTTCAGTAAGTTGTGTCAGTAGTGTCAGTAAGTTGTGTCAGTAGTGTCAGTAAGTTGTGTCAGTAGTGTCAGTAAGTTGTGTCAGTAGTGTCAGTAAGTTGTGTCAGTACTTTCAGTAAGTTGTGTCAGTAGTGTCAGTAAGTTGTGTCAGTAGTGTCAGTAAGTTGTGTCAGTAGTGTCAGTAAGTTGTGTCAGTAGTGTCAGTAAGTTGTGTCAGTAAGTTGTGTCAGTAGTGTCAGTAAGTTGTGTCAGTAGTGTCAGTAAGTTGTGTCAGTAGTGTCAGTAAGTTGTGTCAGTAGTGTCAGTAAGTTGTGTCAGTACTTTCAGTAAGTTGTGTCAGTAGTGTCAGTAAGTTGTGTCAGTAGTGTCAGTAAGTTGTGTCAGTACTTTCAGTAAGTTGTGTCAGTAGTGTCAGTAAGTTGTGTCAGTTGTGTCAGTAAGTTGTGTCAGTAGTGTCAGTAAGTTGTGTCAGTAGTGTCAGTCAGTAGTGTCAGTAAGTTGTGTCAGTTGTGTCAGTAAGTTGTGTCAGTAGTGTCAGTAGTGTCAGTAAGTTGTGTCAGTAGTGTCAGTAAGTTGTGTCAGTAGTGTCAGTAGTGTCAGTAAGTTGTGTCAGTAGTGTCAGTAAGTTGTGTCAGTAGTGTCAGTCAGTAGTGTCAGTAAGTTGTGTCAGTAGTGTCAGTAAGTTGTGTCAGTAGTGTCAGTAAGTTGTGTCAGTAGTGTCAGTAAGTTGTGTCAGTAGTGTCAGTCAGTAGTGTCAGTAAGTTGTGTCAGTAGTGTCAGTAGTGTCAGTAAGTTGTGTCAGTAGTGTCAGTAAGTTGTGTCAGTAGTGTCAGTAAGTTGTGTCAGTAGTGTCAGTAGTGTCAGTAAGTTGTGTCAGTAGTGTCAGTAAGTTGTGTCAGTAGTGTCAGTCAGTAGTGTCAGTAAGTTGTGTCAGTTGTGTCAGTAGTGTCAGTAAGTTGTGTCAGTAGTGTCAGTAAGTTGTGTCAGTAGTGTCAGTCAGTAGTGTCAGTAAGTTGTGTCAGTTGTGTCAGTAGTGTCAGTAAGTTGTGTCAATAGTGTCAGTAAGTTGAGTCAGTTAGTTGTATCAGTAAGTTGTAAGTAAGTTTGTCAGTAAGTTGTCAGTACGTTTGTCACTTGTGTCAGTAATTTTGTCAGTGCGTTTGTCAGTAACTTTGTCAGTAACTTTGTCAGTAACTTTGTCAGTAAGTTGTGTCAGTTATGTCAGTAAGTTTGTCAATAAGGTGTGTCAGTAAATAGTCAGTAAGTTTTCAAATCAACTTTACGATGGGATTTATTTTTTAAAAAACCTTCACTTTCTATGATAGATTAAAAACAAACCCACTTTTTATTAATTAAAATAGTCACGACAAATTGACAACGATCAATAACTTATTTTATTTATTTCCAATGATTCACAACTTTATTAGTATTTTTTCAACTACGGTACAGTATGATCAAACTAATGTATTGCCTCTCTAAACAGACTGAACAGCAAGTATTTGAAATGTCTGCAGGGAGCCACTAAAGTCTGCCAACAAAACAACAAGGAGTTCTTGAACCACAACATTCCACAGGTCATGTACAACACAGAGATGGTCATTAAAACGCTTTGTAAGCAAAAATCTCTACACACTTACATATATATATATATATATATATATATATATATATATATATATATATATATATATATATATATATATATATATATATATATATATATATATATATATATATATATATAATATTCTTTTTTATCTTAAATAATATTTATTATAATATTTCTAATCGTTTCAAAAATAAAGCTTCTGAAAATAAAACTATTTTTTCCTGTATTTGATTCCTGACGTTGCCATAGTAACCGTGTGTGCTCCATGCAGGTGAGGACATGCAGGGCGACGACCCCCGCGCCACGGCAGGTAAACCTGCAGAAAAACCTGTCAACCCTCGGGCCTGCACTGACCTAAAGGTCCAGTCTCAGGTCAACAAATGCAATGCCCACTTAGAGCAGCCGCCGGAAGTCGCTGCTGTCTCAGGATGCAGGTTCTAATCCTTGTTAAATCAGCATATCCATTTGTCACCTCTTGTCCGTGTATCCCACCCCCGCCGTCCCGTCCCCCACCCGTTGCAACTACAAACAGCCTAATTTTTAATTGAATTTTTCCAGAAGTGAGGTTGTGTAATGAACGGCTCGAAATTATGTGTCCATTTTATGTTAATTTGTTTTGTTACGTTAAATGTCACGTCTTTTTTTTGTTAATGTTTTTAATCAAATTTTATGCCAAGTTTAGTGTTCTGGTTGATTTCAAACGTTATTTCAAATTTTCTTTTTAAATTGTAACTTGTGTTTTGGTACTGTTTTAGTTCTGATTTTCTTTCAAGTTTTATGCTACGTTTCATGCATAGATACTAGTTACATTTGAATCTACGCTAACGTTCTGATATGTTACATCTGAATCTATTCTATCTGTCTGTTACATCTGAATCTATTCTGTCTGTCAGATATATTACATCTGAATCTATTCTATCTGTCAAATATGTTACATCTGAATCTATTCTATCTGTCTGTTACATCTGAATCTATTCTATCTGTCAGAGATGTTACATCTGAATCTATTCTATCTGTCAGGTATGTTACATCTGAATCTATTCTATCTATCAGATATGTTACATCTGAATCTATTCTATCTGTCAGAGATGTTACATCTGAATCTATTCTATCTGTCAAATATGTTACATCTGAATCTATTCTATCTGTCAGATATGTTACATCTGAATCTATTCTATGTGTCAAATATGTTACATCTGAATCTATTCTATCTGTCAGATATGTTACATCTGAATCTATTCTATCTGTCAGATATGTTACATCTGAATCTATTCTATCTGTCAGATATGTTACATCTGAATCTATTCTATCTGTCAGATATGTTACATCTGAATCTATTCTATCCGTCTGTTACATCTGAATCTATTCTATCTGTCACATATGTTACATCTGAATCTATTCTATCTGTCAAATATGTTACATCTGATTCTATTCTATCTGTCAGATATGTTACATATGAATCTATTCTGTCCGTCAGATATGTTACATCTGAATCTATCCTATCTGTCAGATATGGTACATCTGAATCTATTCTATCTGTCAGATATGTTACATCTGAATCTATTCTATCTGTCAGATATATTACATCTGAATCTATTCTATCGGTCAGATATGTTACATCTGAATCTATTCTATCTGTCAGATATGTTACATCTGAATCTATTCTATCTGTCAAATATGTTACATCTGAATCTATTCTATCTGTCTGTTACATCTGAATCTATTCTATCTGTCAGATATGTTACATCTGAATCTATTCTATCTGTCAGATATGTTACATCTGAATCTATTCTATCTGTCTGTTACATCTGAATCTATTCTATCTGTCAGATATATTACATCTGAATCTATTCTATCTGTCAGATATGTTACATCTGAATCTATTCTATCTGTCTGTTACATCTGAATCTATTCTATCTGTCAGATATGGTACATCTGAATCTATTCTATCTGTCAGATATGTTACATCTGAATCTATTCTATCTGTCTGTTACATCTGAATCTATTCTATCGGTCAAATATATTACATCTGAATCTATTCTATCTGTCAGATATGTTACATCTGAATCTATTCTATCTGTCAGATATATGACATCTGAATCTATTCTATCTGTCAGATATATGACATCTGAATCTATTCTATCTGTCAGATATGTTACATCTGAATCTATTCTATCTGTCTGTTACATCTGAATCTATTCTATCTGTCAGATATGTTACATCTGAATCTATTCTATCTGTCAGATATGTTACATCTGAATCTATTCTATCTGTCAGATCACAAAAGCTGTATCTGCAATGTATGGCCAAAGTCCAGAAGAACTGCCCAAGTGCTAAAGCCAAATACACGAAGGCTACCAGTGATGCCAAGAAAACGTTTGACAAATTATGTAAGAGGTTTTCCTGTCAATAGCGGTACTGCATCTAGCTGGTAGTCCTGTCAATAGCGGTACTATAGCGAGTCCATGTCGATTCTGAAATTCCTTCAGTTTTTTGGGTCGTATACAAATGACCTGTCTGGGACAGGTTGAAAGATGACGTATATTTTTAGGGGGTGGGGGGGGGTGACATTTTGTGACAGTGTACCCAAGGGGCGGGTAAAATGACATTACATCAACGTCCCCCCCCCCCCCCCAACTGTGAACCAGAATGTAGGCAAATGAAATAGATTTTTTTTTCTGTGAACTATACCAATGAGTAAATTTTTCCCTTATATCGATGTAAAGGCGAATGTTTCACTTATATCGATGTTAAGGTGAATGTTTCACCTATGTCGATGTAAAATTGATTGTTTCACTGATGTCAATGAAAAGGTAAATGTTTCACTTATATCAACCTAAAGGTGAATGTTTCCCTTGTATTGATCTACAGGCATCTCCCTGAAGTGCCCAGCTACTGTAGAGGATGGTCAGGACGATGTCGTCAGCTTCTGTCTGAAGGACCTTGAAGCTATTGAGGACCTGCCTGACCAATCTACCTACTGCAGGTACACGGATTTTTCTTAGCGTGATCTCATAGGGTGGGGTGTGATGTTGGAGGGGGTGAGGGTGGGGTGTGAAGGTAGGGGGGGAGGAGGGATGTGTGATGGTGGGGGGTGAGAGAGGTGTGATGGTGTGGGTGAGGGCGGGGGTGAGGTGTGGATGGTGGGGGAGTGATGCTGGGGGGGGGGGGGGGGTTAGGGGGTGGTGTGAATGTGGGGGGTGCGAGGGTAGATTGCTATGGTGGGAGTAGAGTTGTGATGGGGATGGGGTGTGATCATGAGTCCACCCAGCTCTGGTGACTACCTGACTTTCTTTAAGGAAAGTTAAGAAAGCTTGCCATAAAGCTGACCGCACTAACCCTAATAATAGATTACACAAACAGGTGAACTCTCCTTCATGAAACCCATGGACCTGTTAATCTATTTATAGACTGAAATTCCGCATTACAAACATAAAAGACTAACAAAAATTACCTTAACAAAACAAATTCAATTGCGAAGAAGTTTTATTTTTTAACGTGAACATTTTTTGACCGTCTCCTAGGAAGCTGAGTGACGTCAGGAAATGTATGACGTCAACACAGTCCAAGTGTTCAACACTGTCTGACGGTCAACGAGTGGACGAGGCTTTGGTCATGCTAACCTCTGTCTTTAAAAACAACTGTAGATAAACTGACCACTGGTCACAATTGAATAATACTCTTTAAAAAACAAATTGTTTTAGTTTCACATTTCGTAGTAAAACAAAAACAAAAGAAAGAAGATAATAGATGAAAGAAGTGTTGCAAGCTATTATTCAATATCTTTGTGAATTAAAGAATAAAAACACCACTTTGAAGACTTTATGATTTTATAAACAGATATGTTCTACTTAATTGCTTTTAAATAAAACTTGAATTTATCATTTTTGAGTGCTGATTTGCCACTTTGAGATTGATCGAACGTTGCCCAGTTTGATAATTAGCAATTTGTAATTTATTAATTAGTCAAGCCCAATGTCCGTCATTCCACGCTGTCAATTACTGCACATTCCATTCCCTCACTTAGCTGCCCGGAACCGTTGTTTTATCCTACTCCTCCAATCATGTCTAATTAACGATTAAGTGTTGACTACTTGACTCTTGCCTTCCTATACGTCCGTCTGAAGGCTGTGGTCAAGAGCGTGCCTCTATTCAACTTATTGTTTTAACTTCCTATCAAAGTCAACACTAATTAACATACTTTACTTCTATGTCTATGTCTATGTCTATGTCTATGTCTATGTCTATGTCTATGTCTATGTCTATGTCTATGTCTATGTCTATGTCTATGTCTATGTCTGTGTCTGTGTCTGTGTCTGTGTCTGTGTCTGTGTCTGTGTCTGTGTCTGTGTCTGTGTCTGTGTCTGTGTCTGTGTCTGTGTCTGTGTCTGTGTCTGTGTCTGTATCTGTGTCTGTGTCTGTGTCTGTGTCTGTGTCTGTGTCTGTGTCTGTGTCTGTGTCTGTGTCTGTGTCTGTGTCTGTGTCTGTGTCTGTACCTGTACCTGTACCTGTACCTGTACCTGTACCTGTACCTGTACCTGTGTCTGTGCCTGTGCCTGTGCCTGTGCCTGTGTCTGTGTCTGTGTCTGTGTCTGTGTCTGTGTCTGTGTCTGTGTCTGTGTCTGTGTCTGTGTCTGTGTCTGTGTCTGTACCTGTACCTGTACCTGTACCTGTACCTGTACCTGTACCTGTACCTGTACCTGTACCTGTGTCTGTGCCTGTGTCCGTGTCCGTGCAAGTGCCCGTGCCCGTGCCTACGCCCACGTCCACGTCCATGTCCATGTCCATGTCCATGTCCATGTCCAAGTCCAAGTCTATGTCTATGCCTGTCTATGTCTATTTAGAACTGAAATATTGCTGAACTATTTATGAGCCATGGGAATCTCTCCTTGATCTTGAATCTGATCTGACAGCAAGTAATAATTTACCTGCATGACCTGAACTTGACCCAAATTCTTGAGGCAAGCCATAGTATACGGCTTCCCCCCTTACGTGAATGGCCATACAATAAATATAACAGATCTACACTTGCCTATAAACATGGAGGTGAGGGAATTCCCGATTTCTGTTGCACATTCTGGGGTTAATGGAAGGGCAGTGGGTGAATTTGTCAAAATTATAGGGTCACTGGTCCAATATATATATATATATATATATATATATATATATATATATATATATATATATATGAACAATGAATTCGGCTACTAATTTCCATCGATCTGTTAATATTGTAGACTGGTGATTAAATAAATCCTACACACACACGATTCGTACCAATTTTGTCTTACACGTCAAGTGTTTTGTTGTCCTTTCGATTTCATTCACACCCTCCTCGACTACGTCACATCCTGCAGGAAAACATCGCTTTGACGTCATTTGGTTGACGCCGTGGTGAGTTTGTGTACCAAGTACTATTGACTACAAGCGTTGTTATTGTCTCCCCTTATTTGGCGTCTCGTGAAGTTGTTTCCACTTGATAAGAATTAAGTGGTGAGAGTTAATTTATTGTTCTACTCCTTGAAATGTGAAACAGAAACTACGACAACCTGTACAAAAAAAAAAAAAAAATTCAAAATTATTCATAAATCATTTGATATTAGTAACTATTCATTTCATGTTGAAGAATTTTTTTTTTTAAACAATGGACGTTGGAATAAAAAAAAATATCCTAATATACAAAAGCCTATATGCGCACTTTATTTATAGAACTATGTGGCTAGATTGTAAACAAGTGGAACCAACCTAAAACAGGAATTAAATAGGGGTTGTCGAGACCAGATTTAGACTTGGGGGTCATACGTAAATGACGTCACACTCCAAGGGGGAGGGGGGTCGGTAATTTTGTAACGGTGTGTGATGAGGGGGGAGGAGGTTCAGATGGTGTGACGTCACACTTTTGTGTTATAAAAAAGCAATGTTAGAAAACGAATTTTAGCCGTTATTTCGAGTTTTAGAAAACCGTTTCAATGAATCGTAATAGGAATTGATTAAAATACTCACAGTTCAGACAAGATTTTGGAAAAAATATCGTATTTTAAGAAAAATTCAACTGCAATTTTGAGGGGGGGGGGGGTTAGTTATGGATGATCTCTTGGTAAGGCCTATGCTGTGTTTAATATGGGTCCCAAGACGTTCTATGTCAGTAGCAAATATTTGCCTTTTTAAAAAAGGACGACAAAAAGTGTATTTGTTAAAGTAATTAAGGGGGTAGGCTAAAAAACAAAAACTTCTTAATAATAAGCCTCATATTTTTAATGTTTTATCGATGTGGAAATTATAGGAAATTATTTGCATGCATCTTCTGAAAGTATGGTGGTCATGGTAACGGCGGCCATCTTTAAACAAATTGTATGGAGGTTTCAATGTTCAAACACTAACATACATACTGGTCATAAAATCATTGAACCTTCTTTTACTATATCTAATAGAGACAGCTGGCTAATTTTTGTAACAGAAAACACTTTAGAAATAAAAAATTTTTCGAATTTTCAAAATATAGTAAGGTGAAATATTAAAATTAATGTTAAATTTAATGTTAAATTTACTGGTTAGCCTATTTTACAATACATTAAAGTGTTTTCTACTATATATATATACTATATTCTATTATAAGAACAGAAGTATAGACAGATCCTGAGGGACTAAGGATTCTGCCTACCACTTTGGTAACTATTTATGTGTGGAGATTGATTCTGCCTACCACTTTGGTAACTATTTATGTGTGGAGGTGGATTCTGCCTACCACTTTGGTAACTATTTAAGTGTGGAGGTGGATTCTGCCTACCACTTTGGTAACTTTTTATGTGTGGAGGTGGATTCTGCCTACCACTTTGGTAACCTTTTAAGTGTAGAGGTGGATTCTGCCTACCACTTTGGTAACTTTTTATGTGTGGAGGTGGATTCTGCCTACCACTTTGGTAACTATTTAAGTGTGGAGGTGGATTCTGCCTACCACTTTGGTAACTATTTATGTGTGGAGGTGGATTCTGCCTACCACTTTGGTAACTATTTAAGTGTGGAGATGGATTCTGCCTACCACTTTGGTAACTATTTATGTGTGGAGGTAGATTCTGCCTACCACTTTGGTAACTATTTAAGTGTGGAGATGGATTCTGCCTACCACTTTGGTAACTATTTAAGTGTGGAGGTGGATTCTGCCTACCACTTTGGTAACTATTTATGTGTGGAGGTGGATTCTGCCTACCACTTTGGTAACTATTTAAGTGTGGAGATGGATTCTGCCTACCACTTTGGTAACTATTTAAGTGTGGAGGTGGATTCTGCCTACCACTTTGGTAACTATTTAAGTGTGGAGATGGATTCTGCCTACCACTTTGGTAACTATTTAAGTGTGGAGGTGGATTCTGCCTACCACTTTGGTAACTATTTAAGTGTGGAGATGGATTCTGCCTACCACTTTGGTAACTTTTTATGTGTGGAGGTGGATTCTGCCTACCACTTTGGTAACTATTTAAGTGTGGAGGTGGATTCTGCCTACCACTTTGGTAACTATTTAAGTGTGGAGGTGGATTCTGCCTACCACTTTGGTAACTATTTAAGTGTGGAGATGGATTCTGCCTACCACTTTGGTAACTTTTTATGTGTGGAGGTGGATTCTGCCTACCACTTTGGTAACTATTTATGTGTAGAGGTGGATTCTGCCTACCACTTTGGTAACTATTTATGTGTAGAGGTGGATTCTGCCTACCACTTTGGTAACTATTTATGTGTAGAGGTGGATTCTGCATACCACTTTGGTAACTATTTATGTGTAGAGGTGGATTCTGCATACCACTCTGGTAACTATTTCTGTGTGGAGATAAAGAACCAGACACCGCCAGACCGGCACATTGCAACACTGGCAAGCCAGGGACGACCGCTGAAGTTAGCAATCCGAGGCACACAAATGGAACCTACATGATCATAAAGCTACAAGTGGGCCAAAGTTTTTTTTATAGATGGGTCTGTACGAATATCTTCATACATTACACACACACGCACACACACACACACACGCAGACACACACACACAAATACACACACGCAAACATTCACACGCATACACGCAAACACACAAATACACACAAGCACACACACAAACATACGAATACACACACGCACACAAATACACACACATACACACATACACGCACATACGCATGCTTACACACACACACACACACACGCAGACACACACACACAAATACACACACGCAAACATTCACACGCATACACGCAAACACACAAATACACACAAGCACACACACAAACATACGAATACACACACGCACACAAATACACACACATACACACATACACGCACATACGCATGCTTACACACATACACACACGCACACACATATACACACATACACACAACGCACACAAACACACACATGTGCAGTGTTACCATTCTCATTCATGCACGAGCTCGTTTTCTTCATTGTTTATAACTCCTGTGTATACCCTCTTCACATATCTCAACCTAACCGTATTCTTGTCCACCCCTCCACCACCACCACCACCCCCTCAACAGCTATAAATAAACAAAAAAAACGGTCCTTACACTACTTACCTCCTCGACCCCCCCCCATCCATTAACACCCCCCCCCCCCCCCCATCCATTAACACCCCCGCCAGAGAAACAGGAAAGAAAATACAACTTAGCTCTGTACGTAACTCTACAAAGAGTTTATGAATGAACGTAAACGCTGGGAAACAGCATGCGTGGGAGTTAGAACGAAAGAAAGATTTGTAACATGGAAACTTTGTCCATGTAGTTCCTAGAAACATGGTGTAGGCGGGTATTGCCTTGGGTTAAATTTTGGGACATCGTTTTGTTTTAATTTGAATTCCGATTGCATTAAAGGTTTTATTATTGCGATCAGTGTTCCTTTTTTTAAACACAACACGATAGCTTAACAGATGATGTTAACGATAAACGATGATGTTACACTTCGCAAATGTATTTTCTTAACTTGCACCATCTCACTCCAATGTTGACCTATCGAATTAAATCTCATCTTAAATAAAATGCTCTCTAAACCTAACCCATGTGTGTTTTAAACCTAAACTATGCTCACTTTGACCAGACATGGTACTAAATACACTTTTTGAATATGTTGTTTTTAAAATGGATGTAGACAATTACTTTTTTTTTTACTTTATCGGTAGGCTTTGTATATTTTACAGCATCATTTTTTTTTTACCTTATCGGTAGGCTTTGTATATTTTACAGCATCATTTTTTTTTACTTTATCGGTAGGCTTTGTATATTTTACAGCATCATTTTTTTTACTTTATCGGTAGGCTTTGTATATTTTACAGCATCATTTTTTTTTACTTTATCGGTAGGCTTTGTATATTTTACAGCATCATTTTTTTTTACTTTATCGGTAGGCTTTGTATATTTTACAGCATCATTTTTTTTACTTTATCGGTAGGCTTTGTATATTTTACAGCATCATTTTTTTACTTTATCGGTAGGCTTTGTATATTTTACAGCATCATTTTTTTTTACTTTATCGGTAGGCTTTGTATATTTTACAGCATCATTTTTTTTTACCTTATCGGTAGGCTTTGTATATTTTACAGCATCATTTTTTTTACCTTATCGGTAGGCTTTGTATATTTTACAGCATCATTTTTCCTTTTGTGCCCAAGACACATGGGGCCGCCACAGAAAGCTGTTTCCAATTGTGCCGGTCTCTGGTAATTTTGTTTGACAGTCCTCCACGATTGTCCTGTTTTTGTCAGTATAGTTTACATACAATGTGTTATTGTTCTAATTTGGTATGAGGCGAGCTTTTGGGCTGAAGGAGGAAAAAAAGCTTCAGGATAAATTATTAAGGATAGGACTAATGGGCAACAGGTCGAATGGGTGAATAGTCGAATGGGCAACTGGATAATTTCGCTATCGGGCAACTGGACAAATGGTTAACTGGACGAATGGGATAATGGGCAACAGGGCAAATGAGCAACTGGGAAATCTCGCAACTGGAAAAATGGGCAACTTGGAAAACGGGCAACTGGACTAATGGTTTACTGGGCTAATGGGCAACGTGGAAACTGGGAAACTGGCCGAGTGGGCACATTGGCAAATGGGCTAATGGCCTCATGTTCAACTGAATGAATTACTGTGGTAGAGAATGTGATTCTAAAGTCGGCATGATCAGCCACACGGATGGGTAAACATGTTATTAAAAATGTGCATGCATTACATATCAATGGAAACTGAACGACTCCCTGAAGCTTACAGAACCAGTTTTTGACAATGTTTCCTTAACCCAATGTATACGGATATGTGTGTTCAGGATCTTAACATACCAATACAGTGAGGCGGTTTCTAATCTTAACTGCCACAGGAAAACCCAGGGTGTACGTTCAATTGTATTGATCATAGTAATCAAACCCCAAAATCGATCGCTTAGGTGCAGCAGAGTGAAGTGTCAAATATTTTAAGACACTTTCGCTCAAACGAAAACAATGTTTAAATAACAAATGGTTTAGTCAACAATAAATTTAGATGCTTTTAGTAGTAGGGATAAGGGAAGGAGATGGGGGGTAAGTCATGTTTATGTTAAGTTACGGAAATACCCGAACGTTCTATGGAGTGTTCCGGCTGATAGTCTTGAAGTTTTTATGTTAAGTTGGTTCGTGTTAAATAGCTGATAGTCTCGAGATTTTCTTTCTTCAGATTTATGGGTTGTTTAAGTATTAGGGTTAAGATAATGATCAAGGCTAAAGTTTGGGTTAGGTTTAAGCGTTACACCGCGTTTACACTCGCGACAAGTATACTGTACATATATAAAAAAAACCCGCAACAATTTAATGTTATACTGGGGGAAAGGATCGCAAAAATTATTTTATGAAAACGATGTCCCCACGGATTATGTATACTTATTGGCTGCGAGTTATTTTTAGACATGTATAGCAGTGGCGTAGCGAGGTCGGGTGTCACCCGGTGCGGCACTTAATGGTGTCACCCCCCAGAGGCGTAGCGACCCTTCCCGGGGACAAACTTTCAAGTTTTCGATTTGCACCCCCCCTCAAACTTTTGATTTGCACCCCCCCCCCTCAAGTTTTTCTCTATATATTTTGCTATTTTTTTGCCTTGGTGTCACCCCCCTAAATGGTGTCACCCGGTGCGGTCCGCCCCCCCCGCCCCCCCCCCCCCTCGCTACCCCCCTGATGTATAGTATACATGTAAACGCTGTGTTAGGGTTAGGATAGTTATCATTGTTAGGGGTTAGGATTAGGATAGTTCTCAGCGTTAGGGCTTGGGTAATGCTTAGGTGTCAAGCCTGTGAACCGTGACCCATGCTTCGTTCCGCTTTGTTTAGCCCATAAAGGGAGAGGTAGGTGAGAGGTTAAGGGTCATATTCAAGTGTAGGGTGTGATTAGCCATACCACCAAGATAATCCGGGCAGATCATCAAGTTAGATAATCCTGTCAGATAGTCAAGTTAGATAATCCTGTCAGATCATCAAGTTAGATAATCCTGTCAGATCATCAAGTTAGATAATCCTGTCAGATCATCAAGTTAGATAATCCTGTCAGATCATCAAGTTAGATAATCCTGTCCTATCATCTCAAGTCGATTTGTTTAAATACATGCAACCCGTGTAGAAGAAACAGACACATTTACTTTTAGCTTGAAATTTAACATACAACAGCTAAGGTATAGTTTATACGACGTTTTCAGACAGTTGCCAATAGTCAAAGTACGATTCAGCTCTCCAGCTTTCATTAGCGGTTACACCTCAGTAGCCAGTTTCAAAAGTTATCTAATGGATCCTTAGTTAATAAGTACAGAGCTTCTTTCAGGCATCTATTCGCCAGCGCCTCCGTAAAACGTCAACCCCCCCCCCCCCAACGAAATAGAATTTATATAGAAAATATATACTTTTACAAGTGTCCGCTCACCCCCCCCACCCGGAAAAAAGTTTGAAAGAAACACCGAATGAGTATTAGCTTACCTCACAGTTTCTGTTACTCTGCCAACTAATACAACACTTTAAAGCCTCTAGCGATCAAAATAGACTAGGTATGACGTCACGATGTCGTATTTTTAAAAAGAGATCACGTGATGGGAATCCCCCCTCCCACCACCCACACCTACTTCACCTTCTTACCCCCACACATTTACCCCCACACATTTACCCCCACACATATACCCACACACATTAACCCCCACCATGAACCCCTAACTCAATTAACCCCAGCTATATTCGCGTTTGACGAATTTCACCATTAGGCCCACTTTTGTCTTTTTTTAAAAAAAAAATAAATTGCATTTCAAATTTTAAAATATATTTTTTTAAAATTCAGAGGTATATCCCAATTAATCTTCCGAAACCACACACACACCGACCGAACCTTAAATTAATGACTAATCTATCAGCGTCACAAGATAAACACTTTAAAATCTATCACAGAAATTTGAATTCGGTGAACCTTGTTCATTAATGATTAGAGTAAACAAATACTTAAGTAGCCACGATTTAAGATGATTAAACTGTGACGCCGAAAAAAAAACCCGCAAATAATGGATTTAGAAATATTAATTAAAAAAAAAATGATATGATAATAATTACAACAACAACAACAATAATAATAATAATAATAATAATAATAACAATAATAATAATAATAATAATAATAATAATAATAATAATAATAATAATAATAATAATAATAATAATGAAATACAGTTTTATTAAAAACAATATTGCATGTTGATCTTTTACTGTAAGTTATAGTCTATTCATTTGTAAAAAAATACTTTCCGGTGACCGGAAACCTATGTATATGACTTAATATTAAGTACCTAACTGAAATGGTTCTCAGGTTATCGTGTTTACAATAAACACCCACACCCACACTAACACACCAAGACATACAGGGAAGAGTGTAAAAATGTTTCTCCTACTTAAAAAAAAAATTCCATTCCGGAACCTCCAGTCTATTGGGCAAGTAAAGCAGAGTTGACCTGTTTCTGTTTGTGGGGATAGTTTTGTCCATAGCCCTTCTTACTTTTCTTAACGTGAGTTAGGTACCCATCGCAGCTGAGCTGACTCAGGAACGTTTAACTGATTTAAACCCGGATTCGAACTCGAGACTTTCGGTTTAGCAATCTACCTAGAAATGTGTAAAATGTCAATTATTAACACGATTTCAAAACTTCCCTTATATTCCGTATAAGAAAAAGAAAAAGGTGCTTTGTATTTTTAACAAATATTCAAAGAAAACATTTTGGATAGTTTTTCTTTAATTTACTATTCATTTGACATCATATATATATATATATATATATATATATATATATATATATATATATATATATATACATTCATACATACATTCATACATAATAAAGAATGTCGTGGCCGCTCCACCCATACCTGATTGCTAATCTTCCACTTTTATTACTATTCAAATACCCCGGCAATCCCCAACAAGTAAAAACCAAACATAAAACAAACAAAAAATGTTTGAACGAAAGTATTTCACCATTGAAATATTCACTTGTGTCCAATACTACCTGAGGGGAATCCCCAAGAACACTTCCCTTTGTTCCACGTGATCAAAAGTGTGAAATAAAAAATGCATTAAATGCAAACTTCATTTCTAGTTTACACACAGTGAATACCTGCGTGTAAGAAACACCTGTGTAAATAAATATGTAATTTTTCGCTGATCCCCTCTGTACAGTTCCAAAAACCACTTTTTAATTACCTACCTGTAGATGTAGTCTGGACGCCTCTATACAATACCAGTAATACCACTTTTAATTACCCACCTCTAGATGTAGTCTGGACGCCTCTATACAATACCAGTAAAACCACTTTTAATTACCTACCTCTAGATATATTCTGGACAATATACTTACCACAAAACCACATTTAATTACCCACCTCTAGATGTAGTCTGGACACCTCTATACAATACCAGTAACATTACTTTCAATTACACACCTCTGGATTTAATTTCTCACCAATACAGATGCATAAATATGTGCCCTAATGTTAAAAAGTACCTTTCCCGAAACTAACGGTCCACGAGGCAGGTGAAGTAGAGTTCACATGTTTTGTGACCTCGGTGTAGAAAAGGATACTGTAGTCAGCAATATGCCCAGCTGCCTGGTGCATCAGAGTTCGGTGTAATCCGAGCAGGGGCGTTCCACTTAAACTAAACCGGGATTCGAACTCGAGACTTTCGTGTTGGCAGTCGTATGCTCTACTATTTGACCACGCCGTCCCAAACCCTAATGTTAAGCTACAAGATATTGCTTCTGTTTCTCTCTGTATACGTCAGATTTCAAATATTGCATTGGCTAGTCCGTTCTCCTTCAAATAGACCTGTATTTTATGCCGCAAAATAAAATAATAAATTTACTCATGTTTACTGTAATTACTTTACTATAATGTACCTAATTAAAATGTAACTTATTCAATAAGTTTTATTACGTTAGAAAATATTATTTCATGACATTTTTCTAACAGAACACCCAAGGAGCTTTGATCTTAAAAAGAAGCGATTTTTTAACAAACAGATCTGCATGGCGATTTTAACTTACACTATAAATTTGTGTTTGAAAGCAAATAAATTTAGGGGAGTTTTTTTCTCAACATCAGACCAGCCCCCACCCCCGCACCCCATTGTCCCATCGCCCCAACCCCTCATAAAATCCTGCGTCTAATCCCCCAAAAAACCACCATTTGAATGACTTTTTATTCCACTGCACACTTTGTAATAAATAATAAACTTTTGTCTAAACAAACTCTGCTGTCTGAGATCTGGCACTAGAATGGCATTAAATGTGGAATTCATCAAACTTTCCCTTTTGACACCTCTAGACTGGGTTCTATAGAAAACACAGCGTCAATGTGAACAATTGATCGATTCAGTAGGAGATCAATACATTATTGTAGCACATACCGCGTGAATGACAGACGAGTCTTATTTCAATGTGAAGAGCTGTCATTAAGTCCATTAACCATATAGCGTTCACACAAGTGTTTGTTCCGTGTGTATTGTTTAAAACTCGGCAACATTTGAATAAATTACAAATAAAATATGGCTGAATGGCACCAGTAAAAAGGCAAGTGGTACTGGAGGTCACTTCCGGGGTTCCTTGACATTCATGCAGGTCATTAACGAAGTGGGATAGTGCTAGTTAGGTTAATTAGGAGTAGCCAGGTATTTCCCTGTTGGTTTTTGTTGTAGCTTGGACGTGGTGGGTTGATGTAATTGTGGTATAGTGGTGTGAGGTATTGGTGTTTTGTGTTAGTAGTGTGAGGCATTGGTGTTTTTTATGGCGGTGGTGTGTGTTACTGGTGTTTTGTGTGGGCGTTGTGTGTGGTATTGGTGTTTTGTGTGGTAGCAGTGTGAGGTATTGGTATTTTGTGTGAGGGTGGTGTGTGGTATTGGGGTTTTATGTGGTAGTAGTGTGTGGTATTGGTGGTTGCGTGTCGTGTCGTGTTGTTGTATTTTTTGCTGAGATTAAAAATAATTTGCGATATACCTGACCTTTGAAATGAATGTTAACAAGTTTAAGCACCAGAAATACGTACGTGCTTATAAAGTGGTCAGCGGTATAACCAAAAGCTCCAAGCATTGTACTTTCCCCACTATCAATTTTTATTCGTTTTTTTTTCGACGATATATTCTCTAAAAATAAATGTTTTATAATTTAGAGTGAGCACATGAACAGGTCATTTGGCTGCTAGCCCGAAGTTCTCGAGTTGGGATCTCAGTTAGGACTTGTGGCTGTAGAACGTCCTAGAGTCCACCCAGCTCTAATGGGTACCTGACTTAGTTGAAGCAGGTAAAGGCGGCTGGGCATAGCGCTGATTTTACTATCCATTCATATGCCGAAGTCAAGAAACATGAACTCTACTCTGTCTAATGGATCGCTTGGTTTAAAACGGAACTAAACTACTTAACCAGGTTTTGACAGAACATTACAGGCTTGGCTTATTGCTACTTCCTGTTTTAATCAATTGGTCACCCTCCACCTTACTAAAAACTTTCATCAGCGAAAAAAATAGCTAAGTGATTTTAAAAGGCAAATTTTAGTATCTTACTTTCTGTAGGGAGTGTTGAACATAGCCTTTCTGAGTTTCGACGCCTTTAGCAAAACAAACTTTAGAAAAATTCTATCCGTAAGAAACTTCCCTGTCTTGATTAGGTGCACTCCCCAACGGTGAAGTAACACCCCTGTCCGGATTAGGTCACTTCCCCAACTGTGAAGTAACACCCCTGGCTTGATTAGGTGCACTCCCCAACGGTGAAATAACACCCCTGGCTTGATTAGGTGCACTCCCCAACGGTGAAATAACACCCCTGTCCGGATTAGATCACTTCCCCAACTGTGAAGTAACACCCCTGTCCGAATTAGGTCACTTTCCCAACTGTGAAGTAACACCCCTTTCCGGATTAGGTCACTTCCCCAACTGTGAAGTAACACCCCTGTCCGAATTAGGTCACTTTCCCAACTGTGAAGTAACACCCCTGTCCGGATTAGGTCACTTCCCCAACGGTGAAGTAACACCCCTTTCCGGATTAGGTCACTTTCCCAACTGTGAAGTAACACCCCTTTCCGGATTAGGTCACTTCCCCAGCTGTGAAGTAACACCCCTGTCCGGATTAGGTCACTTCCCCAACTGTGAAGTAACACCCCTGTACTGATTAGGTGCACACCGAAGAAACGTTTATGCACTGGTTAAGTGCACATAGTGCACTCACCAACTTTGAAGAAACTCCACAGGGCTGGTCAGCTTTGGTACTTTTAAAAAAATGTGAATCGGGAAAAAAAAACAGTCTTCAAATCTATACTAATTTAATAGTCAACATATTTCAAACGTCTTAAAAATTAAAATTGGAATGCATTTTTTGGGTTATCTTTTTTTAATAGTCATCAAATGTCTACTAAATTTAAACTATTTTTATACAGTCTCCTAAAATTTAAACGAATCAAATACTGTTTTCTAAATTTAAACTATTGCAAAGTCCTCTAAATTCAAACTTTTTAAATACAGTTTTCCAAATTTCAACTATCAAACTTTGGTTTCTAAATTTAAAATATTTCAATAGTCTTCTAAATTCAAACTATTTTAATAGTGTCCTAAATTGAAAATATTTGCTTTCAACAAACTCATAGCGTGCATACAGGTGAAAGCCATACCCCTCCGTACAAGACGTTACCATGGCAACCTACGACGCTAGCAAGCGAGCCCTTATCTGATGTCATTAAACAAAAACAAAATTCTTGATGGTTTTGGGACCATGATTTTTCTGACGTGTACAGTAAACGCAGCATGGATTGGTTAGAAATAAGGTTAACTTTAAACCGCGGTTAGTCGGATTACGACAAGCTTCACCTGCTTGGGTTAATAAACACGTAACCAAACAGATTGAGCTTAAATGTTGATAACTTTTCCCGGTCGCCTATGGCAACTGGTTTGTTGATCATTGGGTGTTCTCCCCTTGTTTGGGCGTCTGTTTGAGTTTAGCTCGAGTCAAGCAGTGTTCGACCAACCAATGATCAGATGGAGAAAAATATGTATAGATATTGTGGATGGACTGGTTACATTGTGTTCTAACCAACCAATGATGAGATGGGGAAATATCTATATAGATATGGTGGATGGAGAACTATCTGTATAGATACGAAGGATGGAGAAATATCTGTATAGATACGGTGAATGGACCGGTTGAATTGTGTTCTAGCCAACCAATGATCAGATGGAGAAATATCTGTATAGATACGGTGAGTGGGCTGCTCGACATCCCAGGAAGTAGCACTTTACACAAGATACCTCAAACATCTGGAATACCCTGAGCTCTATCGAGGATGATCTCGAGGGTGTTCCTGGAAGAGGGTGGAACACTACCGGGGACAGTCCTTGCGTTAACTAGTGTGTGTTGGTTGGACTGTCCCCGGGGGGGGGGGGGGGGGGCGACAGGCTAAACCTAATCCAGACCTAGCCCGAAGTTTCCACCTTGTAACCTAAACTTCCAATCTAATTAAGATATTGCCCATTAGCAATTACAGATATAACACGGTTAGGAATTGAGCATTTCTCTCTCCCAGCTGGGTTTCTTTAAGTTTCATTCTATTTTCCGCACTGACAAAATCTGACAGTAAATTGTTTGGGTCAGATGTGTGTCTTGACCTCCCCCGAACCTTGAGAATGACTCACCGCACCCCTGGGGGTTCGATCGAACCCACGATAAGAACCACTCCTCTACAACACATTTTGTTTTGAAGACGAAAGTTTTAAAAATTGCAATGATGTTAATTTTCTGATACCGCGAACAAACTACACCTCTTGTCATCCATACTTGTCATAGAGATAATATTTTAAAATTTCAAATAAAAAAAACCTGGAAGAAATAAAGAAATAAATGTATTTTTCTGAGTGCAACTTCCATGTCAACTCAACACAATATTTCAACAAATTTACCCGAACCTCAGTTGATGTTATCAAGCCACACCCATTTTATTTTCTTCTATGATTGGTTAAATATTTTGTTAGAATTTTATTTCCAGAATTTACGATTACTTCAGTTTGTAATCTTCCTGGCCCCAAAATGAGATTTTTAATTTTTTTTTTACTGGAACAGGAAGAAAAACTCAGTGCCAGCTGTTCTGATTAAGGCTGGACCGCCATAGGTTATTAACAAATCAATGAGTCGAGACTTCGTGAGCCGGCTGTATATTGAACGTGTCGCGCGCGTGCAGGAAGGGATGGCACTCGACAGTAGGAAGGTGACGCCTGGAGCAGACGAGATTTCCAGTCTGTGGAACTGTTTTTTTTTTTTTAATTTGGGACGAGGGATGAGTAGTGAGGGAGTGGGGGAGGGGTTTACTCAATATGACTTATTGATTTATTTTTTTATATATTTTAATATGATTTTGAATTTTAAAAAAAAGCTGAAATCACAGATATTCGTGTGCTTTGGTTAAAACTATTGTTCTTGTTTCCTCTTATTTGTAGTCAAATTTGAACCCACTTAAATCTCCTAATACTTGTTTGCTTTAATCCTAACAATTAATCGAACCCTAATCCATTGACACTTTGGTAATAAAAATAAGATATCTGAAAGCCGACTCAAGTCAAGCGCTAATAAAAATCTAACCCAAAGTCAAACCTTAACCCCAACAATTGTTGACTCATCTCTTGAAGACTACAAGCCATATAGGTCTAAACTTCAAATCACGTGACTGACTTACGTTTAGCTAACTAAGAATTCACTAAAATATTTTTAAAGAAGTTAAGAAAAGAACATTATTTTAAATTTATCACTGGAAAAAAATAAAGAAAACTACTGCTAATTATTTTTGAAAATGGATTTTAGTTCAAAAGTCGAAAATGATTCATGATGAGTTGGTACCAAACTTGTGTGGACACGACCTCTACCTCTCAGACGTGAACAGTTTTAGCTTCACGATACTTAACTTTTTAAGTTTTATCTATTCACTGATAGTGAGAAGTACTTCAAAATTAATTTCCCCTAATTTAAATTAATTACTTTATTGCATGATTAGAGGTGGGTGGTGGGAGGGGATTTATCGAACGAAGGGGGTGGGGAGGGGGAACTTGTAATACAAGGGGTAGGAGGAGGAAAATTCACATCTTGTCAATTAATTGGTTAGGAAAATAATGACATTATTGTTCAAGGTCACTGGATGACCTTCACTTTAAACAGGCATCAACAATGTTGAAAAATTTATTTCCTGGTGTGATGCAGTCAATAGATCTGGTCATGTGACTGTACTGGTCGAACTGTCATGTAAACCTTAACAAGTTATTAGTTAAATATGTAGATGCATGATACATACACACAAACACACACACATATATATATATATATATATATATATATATATATATATATATATATATATATATATATATATATATATATATATATATATATATATATGTATGTATGTATACATATTTGTATTAAAAAATTAAAAATAGTTATGTGTATATTATATATATATATATATATTATATATATATATAATATCCTATATGTGTTGTATTTATGTTATATGTATATATAGACTACACATATGTTATATACACACACACACACACACACACACACATATATATATATATATATATATATATATATATATATATATATATATATATATATATATATATATATATATATATATATATATATGGCCAACAAGATGCTGGTTATGACAGCTCATCTAGCGTCCCACCATGATCTCTTAGTTTTTTTATGATTAGCCAGATTACAAGTCCATTAACTTGAGGCTTGAACTTTGACCTTTTGTTAAGTCCTCATCACATCCACAGATATGGCACCGGTCTCGACTGTGAAACAACGACTTGAGTGGCTGTTGTGCTATCTCACCTGCTGGATCTAAGGGCTCCGTGACGTCACACGGTCTGTGGGTATAGACAGGTGGGGGGCCGAGATGAAGACTTCGCTGACGGTGTCTTTCAGTTTCGACCCGTCCCTGTGGTACATCAGCATAACTGTCATACTTTACTCGGTGTGTCATACCCAAGGGTGAACAGGCCCGATAGTCTACCCGGTAAAATTCCGGTGGGCCCCCAGAAAAAATCTCAATGGGCCAACGGAAAACTTGCTGTAATAATCTGATTAATGTTTTGATTTTAAAACAATAATTTGTTGGCATTTCTCTATTTTACCATTTCCATTCCTTTATATCAAGGCGTAAAATTCAGGTTTTATTGAAGAAAAACAAAACGCAATGCCAATTTTAATCAAGAAATCGGAGCCCCTTTAAGAATTACCCGGGCCTCTTGGGCACAGCCAGTTTACCCCTAGCTACACCTGTCACACGTTTCTCGATGTGACATGTGACATAATGAACTCGATGTGTCATATCTATGTACGTCTATAATGTAGTTCTAATCTTTGAATATATTACCATGTATGTTCGAAACAGTTTTTAAATAATGCTCTGTAGATTTCTTTTTCTATACAGATGTCTTATGCTACTTTTATAATATGGATGATACTGTTTTACTTTTTATTTTAAAAATATTTTTTAATATAATATTTTCTAATAAAAGTAGATTATTCTACGAAGTTTAACCTATATGTACATTATGTAACAGTTGTATTGTAATACCATTGACACACAATGTCTGTCTTAAAATCATTGTATTCCAAAATAATGTTGCTATTGTTTTGAAAGAATATACGAAATTAAAAAAAGTATTTCATTTAAAAACAAAACGTTAGACTGCGCTTTCGAAAATGATAGTCTAATTTTTATTTTCCGTGGAACATTACAGGCATTAAACAAATAACTAAACGTATGAACATGTTGGTGAGCTAACATGACGTCACACGCTGCAAGCGAGACCGAGGCTACACAAGTAAATAAACATAAAAACATGAGATAAAAAACTGGAAGGGCAGCCCCGCACACACACACGCACACACGCACTCACGCACACACGCACACACGCACACACACACGCGTACTCAAAACACACGCGCACGCACGCGGGATGAAAATGGTAGAGGTTTCGTTAATTTAACTTGTTGTTAAAAATAAACTACGACACTGACGTCATTAACTTAAACCACAACTGACACTGGAACCATTATACTCAAATTTATTGACGTTTATATATATATATATATATATATATATATATATATATATATATATATATATATATATATATATATATATATGTATATATATGTATATATACATATTAGTGAATAATATCCTCTTCTCAATATATAACTAAACACAATAGTCAAACAAATACGCGCCCACATGTCCTTATGGGCAAAGACCTACTAATCTAAGAAAAGTTAGATGTCAAAAGGACAAAGACCTACTAATCTAAGAAAAGTTAGATGTCAAAAGGACAAAGACCTACTGAAAAGCTACATGCCCAATTGGCAAAGACCTAGTAATCTATGAAAAGGACCATGTCTAATAGGGAAAGATCTAGTAATCTAAGAAAAGGATCATGTTCAATAGGCAAAGACCTAATAATCTAAGAAAAGGACCATGTCTAATAGGCAAAGACCTAGTAATCTAAGAAAAGGACTATGTCTAATAGGCAAAGACCTACTAAAATAATAAAAAGACATGATCCACTGGGTGTAGACATACAGGCTATAACAAACAGTACTCTGTGTTGATTAACAAAACATAAACATTTGGTCATTTATTTACACGTTTTGTTGCCTAGTGCTCTGCAATCTCGCATATTGGATAATTGAAGCTAGATGTTCTATTTTGAAGCTTGTATGCTGGATGATTTATGTGATATATTTTGTCGTAGATTTCTGTAAACACCCAAAAGTGGATAACATTTTTTTTTATAATCCACCCCCCTCCCACCCCTCCTTTTGGAGACCTCCCCGGGTTCCGACCATCCTTTTTAAATCCTATGAGATTAGTTACTAAGCTAGTTACACTGGGGATTTCTTCTTTTTTTTAAAACTAATTATTGAGTAAATTTTACATTTCCCTAACACTTTCAAATCATAAATATTCCCCTAACATGTTTTGTCAACTAATTAAATCTATCCAGCTGGTGCAATGAAACCTTTTAAATTCGTCAATTCAAAGGGCCATAACCGTAATGAAAAAAAAATACACAACAATAGTCAGGCAAATGTTCTGTTCCACGCCTCAACACAGGGAATTCCCTATTCTAAGAAAAACCAGCAAGCACACCTTCCTCTGCCAATCTAGCCTATGCATAAAGAAAAAAAAAATTTGACGAGAGCGAAACTGAGTTCTATACGACCGGAACTTGTCCGAAAATTTGAGTTCTATTTTCGACCACCCTTGCATGTTAATGTCCCTATAATGGTATATAAGCCCCCAAATACTCTTCACTCAAACCAGAAAACCTAAAGGTTTCAAACCCGAAGTAGAAATACAAATATCTTACAAAATCTTATAAACGCTCATTGTTGTTTTGTACAACTCAGTTAAAAAAAAGCGCTTGTACAATAACGTAAAATTTAAGTCCTCAAGATTCAAGAAAATAAGGAGAGTATCTTTTAAAGCTACCAGTAGGACAGAGAAATGAATCGTAAGTCAAAGCACGCATGTTTTCATAAACTTCCTCTGTTTCAGCGCTAATTATAATTATAAATTATTTGGGTTGAATACATTAAAAGTAAAAATTTAAAGTGAAAAATCGTTTGCATTTGCATAAATTTATCTATAATTACCATTTCTTAAGAAACAAATTGGACCTCGCAAATAATTTTTAAATCAGTTAATTAATTCAAATAATATTTGAAGCAATTAAATTAATTCAAATAATGTTAAAAACCATACATTTATTTAAATAATGTTTAAATCCATTGCATTAATTTTTAAAATCAATTTAATTAATTGTGTTGGGTTAGGGCTAACATGTATTTTGACATGATCTATTAAATTGTACGATCGTTTAGTAATTATTTGACCCTCCTTTCGTACCCAATTCCACCCTACACATCATCTACATTTCAGCTTGTCAGTGAGCTTAAAGTTTGTTCCTATACAACAAAGTAAAGAATCTTAAATTTTAAAAAATCCTATTTTTAATATAAAATAATTTATACCATATATGGCAATGAAACTACCGATAAGAAACAAGAGCTTGATTTGTCAACTACTGTTATCTTGTTTTGATAAAGTTATTTTCTTGAATGTATCTCAATATTGGGGAAACCTCTTGACCTAGTTACGCGATTCTACCTTTATTACAAGTAACAGGTGAATCCCATTGCATTTGTCTACAGCATACAATAAACGCAAGTCCCTTTCGAAACATGCAGTGTCAAATTTGTACATTTTTAAAAAAAAATATCATAGAGTATAAAAAAAAATCGAAGCGATTGTTTCAATAAATAGTGTCCCATCTAGACCTAGACCTAATTTACAATTTAGGTCAAGAACAAGAAGACGATACCGAAACCAAGTGACATAAGATCTCGCTTTACGTAACGAGGTCAACCCGGGTCGGGATACCCCCCGGCTCTCCTGGCATTCCAGAGAGTTTCCTAAATGAGGTCACGGTAGTTCCCATGTCTAACGAAACCGATCGCGGCTTAACCTGATGGTGAAAAAACATTTTTTTCTTAGAACACGTCACATACGATTATAGCTAACCCAGTTCTAGAGATTCTTTCGGCTGCTGTCGCTAAAGTGCGTGAATCACGTTTATGTTGACGTGGACAGAGAGTGTATCGCACTTCAAACGTTGTCTGAATTTTATAACTTTATTTCTTCGCGAGTCTGGCAATATCTTTAAACCTAATACTTCTAACTCGAGTCGTTATTCTAACCTTTATGATAGTTATAACCCGTGGATTTAAACTACGGTGAAAACAATGTCGGCTTGCATGGAAGTGTTAAGCAATAACATTTCCACGAAATCCTGCATGCAATGGTGTCTTCTAGCACACATCTTGCTGTAGCAGGTTACATAATGTCGGAGCTCATGACCGTAGAACTTAGATCTGTCGTGAGAATTCTGTTGGTCTAAAACCTAGCTTTACCAGGACATTAAACTAAATGGTAGGACTAGCACTGAGGTTTGGTGGCGCTGGTTTGGTGATCTATGGTGCAGAGGCGTATTTAAGGGGTGGAGTGGGGTGGACCCCGGGTGGGTGGGGTGGACCCCGGGTGAGTAGGTGGGGTTAAAAATTTAATTAAAAATATTGTTTTGCGTTGCATTACCGAACAATATACTTATTTCGAGTATATATTTTCAATGTAATGAGCTTCCTATTAACACCACCATATATATTATATATTTAAAAAAAAAGCCGACAAAAAGAGGAAATCAAAATATCTGATAAAAACAAAAAAAGGTTATGCTGCCCTCATTTCATATTCTTTCTAAATGCATTTCATTCAAACAGTTATTTTGGTCCTAACTTAATAATACCCACGTGACCCGACCGTAACCAGTTGATTAAAAGTAGCATGGACGTCATTTCATATCCGCGTATGGTGAGGTTCAATTCAACAATATGATAAGGTGCGGGGTATGTCGCGAGGATTGGCGAGGGGGTCTTACCGTGGGTGTGTTATCCATACTCAATTCTGTATGTACACTTAATTTTATTATTCGTGGAGATTGTTTCTTAAAAAGTAAAACACACACAAGTATAAAAGTATAACCAACACAAATATAACAGTAAAATCAACATATATATAAATGTAAAATCCACAAATATATAAAAGTATAGCGACCACAATTATTTAAGTATAACCCAAACATATATAAAAGCATAACCAATACATATATACAAGTATACACCACACAAACAAAAGCTTTAACAACAAACTTAACCCCAACCCTAGCACAAACCCAAGAATCTGAGTCTAGCACTAATCCATGATACAGCACAAACCCTTAGTTATGTCGCGATACACTAACTCTAAACCTAACGCCATACACTAAAGCTCTAAGCAAAACTCTAATCTGTGTTCAAAACCCAACCCTCAACGCTACCAATAAACATAAACCTAAACATAAACCCAAGTCCTGAGCGTTAAACTACAGCACCCACTACGTCAAAATTAACGCCACTACCAAAAAAATAACGCTCGATAAATGAACCTCACATTCACACAAATTGAAAATAATTTTAAAAATTGTGAAAAAAAGAATGAACCTTCCACACAACCAAAGTTTAAAGGACGTCCGGGAAACCCCTAGTAACCCTCGCGTGGAGCCAAAAATAGATTAGTCTCCCTCGCTGTGACCATCGGGCCAGCTAAAAAATCCCGGTTGCGGTAAGTTGTTAGCCAACGCTGCAGCAAGGGCCATCCCCTGCACTTATTCTGTTACTTTAATTAGACCCATGGGTACTATAAATCAAAGGGCAGGTGAAACCATTCAATCATTATCGCTCTAAACAACACTCAACACCACTGACTGCGTTCTGTGATTTATCCTTCAATATTCCTTCAATATTTGACTGCAATTATACACATAATGCATTCCCTAGGTTAGCAAAGTTATATTATTATTTTTTTTTTACAATTTTTATTCTTATTCCTTTGGATTACTTGTTTTACAAATTTTATTTTGATGAAATCTACAATACCTTTTAAATTTTAATACGTTAATTATATATTAATTTTTTTTTTTTAAAATTACCGATGAAAAAAATATGTTGTGTAACATACACTAAAAAATTCAATTCTTTAGTTTGTTTTAATTGTTGTAAATAACCTACAAGTAAAAGGACTACACAATAAATTAAAAGCTACTAATTTTGCTTTCTAAAACACAGAATTATAAAACGTACTTGCTTTATTTTCATGTAATAAAAAAATATTCAAAGCGATTAAAGAAACGGACATGTTATCTCCCTTTAATAAAATAGACGTAAACCAATACAGGAAATGTCAGCTATATTTAACCCTTGAAATTATGTCAAGTGCTGTCTGTTACAAGGGCCGAGAACTCTCGGTTCCTGCAATCACTGACCTATATTCATAGATTACATGGCTCTCCAGTGTGTTGACACGGTCTGTTTGTGTGTCCTCAGTTTCCACCCTATCTGTCGTCATCGCTGTGCTGATTGCTCTGGGGTCGCCCAGAGTCAGCGGGTACCCCACCCCGACCATAGACAACCCCTGCCAGTTCAACCCCACGGCGGTGATCGAACTCCCGCCCATCAGGGACCTCCTGATCTCGGCTAACACACAGGCTAACGCAGCTGCTGCCTCTAGCCAGGCTTTCATGGACAAAATTGTAAGTTTTTTTTTTTTCGGGGTAGTTAGTCTTGAACGGTTTTTTAAATTGCAAGTTGTTTTATTTTCGTGAACGTTAGTGTTTTAAAGTTTTCAAACGTGTAAGTTTCATATTGTTGAACATTAGTCTTGTAACATTTTTATTGATATTTTAGTTTTTGTTGTAAAACTTAGTCTATTTTATAAATGTAACTTACACCTGCGAACGCTAGACTATTTTTTAGACATTGTGGGAGTTTATGTTAAATCTAAGCTCCGTTATCTATATAAATCAAGTCATAATGAGAGTTATGTGTAAGGCCCAAGCATTTCTTATAAAAACGCCAACTAGCAGAGTAATTTTCTGTCCACTAATCCATGTCACTAATCGCACTTCAAGTGGAGTGTCAGTACTAACAAGTGAAGTATTAATTCAGACGGTCCAATAGGTAGTTGACGAAGAGATCATCTATTTGAGACTTTTTAAAAATCGAGGGATAATGTGGTCAGCCATGTTTACTTTCCTGCATTCAAGTCAGTCACCCAACAATACTGTGAGGTTACAGGGACGTTATTTGGTCTCAATGGAGTAACCGAACTCAAGACGTTCTGATTAGTAGTCGCGCACTCTACCATTCGGCCGCTCAACCTCCTGGTGGAAATGTAGACAGTCTTGTGATTATTTTTGTAACAGATTAAATGACTAACTCTGTGTAATATGTAAGAAAACAAATGTACTAAACTGGTGTTATATGTAACTATAATGTGCGAACATTGATTTCACCAGAAAACTGACCGTCTGTTGACTGACCAAGAGTATCTGGACTTCAGCGGACCAATCTACCCCCTGCCTGGGTTACCATCCAGCATCGAGGCCGTCAATTTTACACAGGCCAATGTAAGTAATAGTTTGTTTCAGCCTCATTGGTTTAGAAGTGTGGCTTGTAGCTAGTCTCTCTGTAGTGATTGGCTAGTTTTGTCATTCATAAAGAAATTAATGAATTTTTTTTAACAATTAGTGTGCTCTAATCTTTTGTGCTCTAGATTTGCTTATACATTAACATATAAACTAGAATATTTATTAACAGAGGCTAATATATTACAATGCAGTTTCTCTTCCTCTATACATACTTTTAAAATATCTTTCTTTTCTGTGAAACGCCAAACAAACGCCAAACAATTTCTACGCTACTAATTGGTATCGCTGTTTGCTAACTCAAGCCTTACACTTCACCTAGGTACATCCCCTAACTCTAGAACTAACCCTAACTTTAAACCTAACTGGCACTTATTACAGATGCATCTCCATACTAGAAAATATGTGATATTTCTTTCTATATTAGTACTATCTTAAATTTCTAACAACGTTTGTACGTTTGTTTTTGTTCTTTACTAATCCATAAATTCTACTGTAAGTTGTGTAAGTTTACGTGTACGTGTATATAAACTCATGCCTTATTCTCCACTGGACCATGACGATATAGCAGACGCTTATCAGATCGCTGCGTATCAGTGAGTACAACATTTCCGTACTGTACGGCCGCGTACAGCGCCACATCATCACCAACAACGTCCTGCCCAGCATGCAGCAAGACGTCAGCCGTCTCCAGCACGAGATGCTGGTCACCAACTGCAAGACCAACATGCTCCGGTTAGCGTTGGAGAGGAGTTCCTCGCAGGCCAGCACTGCCGCTAGCCCCAGTACTAGCCCCGGTACTGCCGCTAGCCCCAGTACGAGCTACTCGCAGGCCGGTACTGCCGCTAGCCTCAGTACGAGCTACTCGCAGGCCGGTACTGCCGCTAGCCTCAGTACAAGCTCCTCACAGGCCGGTCCTGCGGCTAGCATAGATACAAGTACCCTTCTAGCCACCGCTGCTAGCCTTAGGCTTGAGATAATCGGAAGCGAGAACGACGTATCGGATGATGAGCTGGATGAATGGACGGCCATGCTAGAAGAGTTGGTTGTTGCTTCAGTGATGAAGACTTACATGGGAACCCTGAACGAGATTATTGAAAATATCCTCCGCTCGATCTAGGTATTTTCACGCCAAAAAACCGCAGCAAATTTCCTGCAAAATTTCTCAGTTTTTCGCATGGTCACCCACCCTGCAGTTTTATTTTACAGCTTAATTAATTGGTGCAGGAATTTCAACAAAAATTGCTTGCTCAATCCAATGTTTTTTTCCACAGAGATTTGGTGTATGGATTGACACAAAATTGCTTGCTTATTTTTTTCCTTCTTTTGTTTTTACACCCAGCTTATGTGATTGGATGTTTTATTTTTATTTTAAGATCCCACGTTTGCTTATTTTGTTTGAATTGTCTTATGATTTTATTTAAAATATGCACATCAAAGGTAAATTTAAAAAATGGAAATTTAATTGAAAGCACAAGCACTATTTTCATCTTCGTTAAATAATTTATTTTACAATTATAAAACAATCTGCACGTTTAAATTAAAACTGATAATTGTTTTTTACACAATTAACATTTATTTTATTTAAAAAAAAATGTAAAAAAAAAACTGCTTGCTCATCAATGGTATGGTAAAAAATTTACTGATTTAGTTAAAAAAAATACTGCTGCCTTTAAATATAAATTATAAGCTTAGTTTTGATTATTTAAAACACATATTTTTAAAATTAAGAACTAAAGTTTCGAATAAAGATCTTCGTAAAAGCGAAAGAAAAAAAAATGTGAACGATCCGATTATGAAACAAATGATCAATGCGATATTTCCTTCTTGTTTTGATGAGATTTCTATTTCTGTCTTCAGATGGCTAAGTTGTTGAAGCAACAATACAACGCCACCTCCATCCACATCATGTACCAGACCATGGCCTTAAACGAACAGCTCGCCTACGACAGCGGCCGCTACTCCACGGAGATCCAGTCCATCCTGCACGAACAGCGCACCCTGCTCTGCAAGACGGACATGCTGCTCCGCGCCGTCAACGGCACCATGACCCAGTTTGTGGACTCCAGCGTGGTGCCCGTCAAGATCCAGAGCTTCACGGACGACAAGAGGCGGTACAAGCGTGACCTGGCTATGACGGCCCAGAGCAAGTCCATGGCCCAGTCCCAGGCCTTGATCTTCGTCAAGTTCAATGAGGCCATGTAAGCGAGAGTTGTCTTCCTTAGAGCTGTTTGTCTCCCCTTATCAAATCACCGCCCCCCAACACACACACACCTAAATACCATTATATTTTGTCATCTGCTGTAAATTCACATGCTAATTTATTTAATTTTTTTGTTGATCTATTAATTTATTATAATGTTCTGTTATCCTTCTAATTTATTATTAAGATTTTTTGACTACTAATTTATTTTAAAATGTTGTATATTTATGTTTAAGCAATGCCCATGGCATGTTGCTGTTTTCAGCACCTTAAAACTTCTTAGGATGATTCCTACCGTAAACCCCATACATTTTCTTGAAACTACATAACCAAAGTTTGATCTTATAAGAAACCACTTTTTTAAAATTCTAATTCTCATTTAAAAGAAAACTTAAAATTATTTTGAGAACTTTAAAAGTTCAATGCTATTTAAACCTATTACAATTCAGAAATAGGTTTGAAATCTAATTCTTTTTAAATTGATTATTTTTATAATTTGAGGACTTGAAAACCAAACATTTATTATCCCGATCATGTGACCAGAACTGAGTCTTTAGAAACATTTTGTTCTTAAATAGTTTTCTTTCTAATGGTACATATGTATGTATTTACTGTAAATATGTGAACTAGGATTTATGCCACAACTTCTAATCATTCAATCAAATTTGTTTTTTTTTAACATTTACTTACCCTGTATTTCATAACCAGTAGAAAATAGTTTTTATTGATTAATTTAAAACAATGTGTTCAGCTTTGGCTCGCCATTATCAGAATCTATCTCAATGTAATAAGAAATATATATATATATATATTTAACTTGCAAGATCTGATGTACATGTTTATGCATTTAAAAATTACATATTATAGAAAGCAATCCAATTACATTTATTTTATTCAGACAAAAGATCTCTCTATATTTGTCCTTTTTAAAAGAATACTTTACTGATATTAGCACCTTGTTAAAATTGTATTTCATATGCTTAGATTTTATTTATTTATTTTTATTTTTAACCAGTCATCTGGTATTTTATTTATTTGAGTGCCGACCTGTTGGGTTGGTCTACATATGTTATAAAGCGCCAAGTTATGGCTCAGAAGTATTTGCAGCATTTTATTTATTTATTTTAAATTTTTTTTTGTAAAGTTTTTATAAAATTTTGTACATTGCTTAGTTTAGATTTTTGAAAAATTATCATTTTTAAAAAATTCACACACGATACAACGAAATCATTTTTTTCCCTTTACTATAGAAATCATTTTGAAATCAGATCTGTAAATATGCTGCCAAATGTTTTGTTTTGTACCTGTTCATGTTTAGTTTCTCTCTGAACGATTCTAGTTTTGTTTTTTTTTAATCCAAACGATCTGATATTCCGAAAGAGACTAATAAATGATGGTACACATTTAAGTAAGGCTATATTAGCCACTCGCTACTTACTGACTGGCTATATTAGCCACACCATGCTCCATTACAGGCTATATTAGCCACACCATGCTCCATTACAGGCTATATTAGCCACACCATGCTCCATTACAGGCTATATTAGCCAAAAAGAATAAGTTATATTTTTGTAAGATTTAACAAAATTACATTAACCATTTTACTGTCATAATGTATTATACGATAGCACATTGTGTTGTTTCTGTACATCTTGCTTTTTGCTTGTATTGTTAGTTAAGTCATATTTTTTGTATACTTGTATTATAAGACAATCAAAGTTATTCTAGATTTATTATGAAAATTTAACTTGTACATTCAAACAGGAATTCGTTTTCTTCAAAATTCCAAATTTCAAAATGTGTTTGCTAAGTTTACTTGAAATAAAACCTTTGGGGAATAAATTTATTTTTGCTAAGAACTATCTGACATAGGATGTAATCTTTTTATTTTACTAAAACCTATTTATAGAGACTGACTTGCCAGGTGCTTGTTGTTGTTGAAGACCAATCAAAATGTTCATATCATGCCAACTTTGATCAGTATTATCAGTTGCCTGCATATCGTTCTTGTCATTTTAACCAGTCGTTTTTCTTGCCAATAAAATTTTGTTAAAAAAAAATAATAAATGTATTCGAAGTTTTTAATGTACTTATGCTTGTCATACGTTGTATTTTATATTTCTGGTACTCAAAAGAACTCGATATAATTTAAACACTCATTATTATTCTTATACAAAATCACACTCACACACGCACACACACACACACACACACACACACACACACACACATATATATATATATATATATATATATATATATATATATATATATATATATATATATATATATATATATATATATATATATCAGTATTTTAGATCTTTATCTTTAACACCTTGGTTTGTCTATATATTTAAAAAAAAACACAAATGGAAAAAAATCACCGACTTCTATAATAGCCAGACCAAACAGGTCAAGTCTTGTTACAACCCCCTCCCCTCTCAGAACAATAGGCAAGGAAATAGAACATATTTCGTGTATCAATTGATGGGATTATCACGCTTGTGATTTTTTTGTGTGTGCACGATGCACAAACCCGGAAGGGGAAGGATATCCCTCATCACGATCTGTGTCTAGGGTTGGTGTTTGTCATCAAAGGCAATTCATTCTTTCAAGTGGAGACATTTTGATACGAATCTGCCTTCTTAATTGTTCTGGACAAAGATTTTTCCCCCTTGATTAGTTTGGTGAATCGGTAACAAATTATAAATCTATATACTAAATTTGTAAATTACAACAAAAATAAATAAAAATAAAAAGGCTTAGAGAAGTATAAATTTATGTTTAAAACGGAAACTTCCCATAGAAAACGCATCGGAAAGTGCCGAAAGCAATAGTCCACATCCCGGAAAGGGCCGACAACTTCTGGCTCTGTCAGGAAAGTTAAATTCCTGACATATTTGAATCGACGGAAATCAATGTCAACAGAATCGAATTTTTTTCTTTACATCGCGTCTCTTGACACACCACGAACAACCAAGAAGTAAGCCAGATTGTATGCGTCATTTCTAACCCTGTGTTGACTTAGCAATGACGCTTTCCTGTCATAAATTTTATACATGTAACCCCCTTCTCGCTGTTGACTGATAAAATTTAGCGACGCTTGCTACTTAGGAAACCCCCTTTGTTTTCTATACAAGATTTAATCCAATCACAAGTCAATGCATCACTGAACGTGATGAATCGATCAGGAAATTATCCTTGTGTTTACCTACGGATGGATGAGATGGGGAATTGTTCTGTGAGTTTCCACGCGTATTTTACTTTTCGCTTGCTGGTTCCTCTTCAATGTTAGCTAGGTGACATTAAAGCGAACATCCAGATGTATAAAACACTACCTCCTTGCTGGCTTCGGTTTCTGTCAATTGTTCATGTTAAAAGGCAAACATTACCTTTACGAACACGGCGATATTTTGGGACAGATAAAGTAGAGTTTACCTGTTTCTGTGACCTCAGCACATGAAGGGATAGTGTGGTCAGCACTATACCCAGCTGCCTTTCTTTCCATAGCCTGAGGGGAGAGACATGGACTGAAAGACGCTAAAATAAATCAAGCCCAGGATTCGAAATCAACATTGTCAAGTTGTCAATGTAAAGCTGGTATTAACGCAAGGTAACTGGTCTGGTTCGAAACAAATAAGGCGTCAACTCAGTGGCGTAGGCATAATCCCCATAGACCCCTCGGTATATATATAAAAAGTATGAGGGGGGGGGGGGTGTGCAAATCGAATGTTTGAGGGGGGATGCAAATCGAAATTTGGGGGGGGGGGGGGTGCAAATCGAAAGTTTGAGGGTGGGGGTGCAAATCTAAAGTTTGTCCCCGGGTAAAAATTGGACCCCCCCCCCTCCCTTGAGACGATCCTGGCTACGCCACTTGGTCGACTTGGTTAAGAACAACAAGAATGGCCAGAACAATTTTTAAGACTTAAATGTCGTCCTATTCTTTAGCCTGTGTGTTTATAATTCATTAATATAAGTTAGAAAATAAAACACGTATAAAGACCTCCATCATCTTCTTCGTCGTTCGTAATTGTAGCGTTGGACGGGATTTCCTCCAACACAATTAAGTATTACACGTCAACATGTTATACGCCATAAGGGCAGTTGACTCCAATTTCAGCCTGTTTTTTATTCCGATTTGCTTAAACCAAGATCACACTATAAGAATCTTTATGCTAATACGCTTTTGAAATAGAAATAAACTGTATCTTTGTAAATCAGGAAATTTCTTTAAAAATTCTCAGCACCTATGTTTTTACTACGTATCCAGGCAAATTTTGAGAGTGATTTACACAGACGTTTAATTTTATTTACATTTGCAAAGATAATTAATGTCAACGGTAAAATGTGTAATATATAGGGCCCTACTGTATTAGCTGTAGTCAAAGTAAAATAGTAGAGGGGCCGCATGCACTTCTCTACTGGTAATCAGCTGTAATCAAATATAGTAATAAATATTGTACTGCCGCGTGAATTAAGTCACGCACACAATAGGTTTCCAGTAATAAGCAACAGCAAGGTGTAAAAAGTAATGATAGTTACAAGTATATAAATTGTATGTATCGTTGTTTTACCGTCACAATAAAGCCACCTCCCTAGATGGACCATATAAAAACTAGTCAGACTCTAAGGCACAGGTTCTCAACCAGTTTCCATTGTGACCCCATTTGTCAAAACCAACTAACCCTAAACCGCATTAAAATAAAAAATAAAATAAAAATAAACATTTTAATGATATAATCTTAAAAAATAAACGACCATAGTTATTATAAGTTGTTTTCTTTAAAAATAAACTTGCTTCCTCTGTCTGTAGTCAGTCTTTTGTGCTTTCGTCGTCAGAGATAAAAACGGGTGAGCG